>NC_084496.1:23503261-23699951 GCF_030035675.1 Rhineura floridana | reverse complement strand
AAAAACAAAAAAGTACAGGAGCCAGTGCGGTGTAGTAGTTAGAGAGCTGAGCTAGGACCTGAGAGACCTGGGTTCGAATCCCCACTCAGTTTATGAAGCTCACTGAGGCTTGCCTTTGAGCCAGAGCTTAGAAAAGTTACTTTTTTGAACTACAAGTCCCATCAGCCCCAGCCAGCATGGCCACTGGGTAGCCAGCACTTTATAGTTCAAAAAAGTAACTTTTCCAAGCTCTGGAGTAGACATGTCTAGAACTGTCCTGTGAATTGCTCTCATTGAAATCAATGAGGCCTCAAAGTATTTGAATTCCCCCCCAACCCTCCAGAGCAGATTTGGGGATAGTGCTTGGGGAAGGAGAGGGGGTGGAGAATCCCGTTGCACTAGCACCAATGCCACTTTTTAGTTGAATACTGTCCACAGTATGGTGTGGTGGTTAGTGTGTTGGACTAGGACTTGGGTTCAAATCCGCACTCCGCTATAAAGCTCACTGGGTGGTCTTCAGCCAGTCACGTTCTCTCGGCCTACCCCACAGGGTTGTTGCAAGACTGAGATGGGGAGTGTTGAGCTCCTTGGAGGAAAGCCAATAGATAAACGTAATATCAATAGGAAACATTGCCACTCGCAAAGCCAGGCCCGATCCCCATACGTTACAAAATGGTGGTGTGGGAGTGAGACCCAGACAGACGTCTTACCTCAACAAAAGCAACGATGATGGACCCAACCATCACAATACTCGCATTCAGGGTGGCCCAGAGCAGCAGAGAGAAGGATAAACCACCTGTCTCTGTGAATTTGTCAATATCTGGGAAAAGGAGGTTAAAAGGGAAAAAACAGTATCTGGGTATAGATTTTGGTTTTTTTGGAGATGGAGTGTCAGACCATAGGGGGGAATTACGTCTATCACCTACATCAGCCTTTGCCAACCTCGTGCCCTCCACATGTTATGAATGCCAACTCCCATCAGCCCCATGCCAGCTGGGGTTGATGGGCATTGTAGTCCAGAGCGTCTGGAGGACACCAGCTGGGCAAAGGCTGATCTACATTTTCTTCCTCTTCCTCCATTCTTCCCCTTGTGTCCTCTTCTAGATTGTTAAGCCCCTGAGGGCAAGGGCCTGTCATATGTACACAGGAAAAGGCTTTATACTGAGTCAGATCATTATCTAGCTCACTCCTGTCTACTCTGACTGGCAGCAGCTCTCCAAGGTTTTTCCCCAGTCCCACTGCAGACGCCGGGGATCAAACCTGAGGCCTTCTGCATGCAAAAACAGGTGCTCTACCGGTGAGTTATGGTCCTTCCCCTAAACTTAAAGTTTCAGTCCTTGTGGTTCTAAATAAAGGGATGCATTAAATAAGAGCATAGGGAGTTGTCCTGTATTGAATCAGATCATCAGTCCATCTACACCAATTGGCAGTGGCTCTCCAGAGTTTCAGACAGGGAATCTTTCCAAGCCCTAACTGGAGATGCCAGCGATTGAACCTGGGATCTTCTGCATGCAGAGAAGCTCTACCACTGAGTTACCACCTGGTGATGCCGTCGTTTTATTTTCCGTTTCGTGCATGTGGCTACACATCGGGAAAAGGGGGTGGAATGAAAAACAAAGGGGAGAAGGGGGGAACCTGAACCCCCCCAAAACCAGAAAACAAAACTATCCCCCCCTTCTCCAAATCTTCAGGAAGACTACAGTTCCCATGATTCTTTGTAGGCCGCCATGATTGTTTAAAGTGGTACAAAGAGTGCTTTAAATGTACCATGCAGATGAGGCCTTGCAGACGTTCCATTGCACTTAAAGGAAAATACCTGTGGGGGGGGGATCATGTCTGCCCCCATTTGAAAATTGGTCCTGTCCCCATGTAGAACTGGGAGAGACCAGATTTCCTGTCTATCCCTAGTTGGAGGGCAGTTCTATGTATGCCACACAAGCTGCCCTGCTAAGCTAGTCAGGTGCTACTGTCAGGTGTGGTAGAGGACCCTGTTCTGCCAGTGGTGTTGAAAACAAGGCTCAACAGCCACTCTGTTTGGCTTCTGCGCATGGAATGGGCAGGGATCCCTCTCGCCCTTCGCCCCAGGCAACAAAATGTCAGGGGCAAGCCCTGCACCCAAAGGATACTGCCCTTCACCACTTTGTACTTCAGCCCAGCAAAGAACTCCACCACAATGTCAATGAAGCAAGCGACAAGGCCGGTGAGGATCCCAATCATGGCACAGATGACCCAGCGCTGAATCTCTACTGTCCGGAATGCCTGCGTGTGAAGACGTAGCCGTTACAGAGGGTTCCTCTTTTAAGTATACGCGATAGGTCGCTTCTGATTCATTTCATTCAATTCAGGAGCGGCCCAATGAAAATTCTCTTAGGCAACAGATTATTTATTGTTTTTCTTTGCTTGTAGGCATTTGACAGATGTTGATGTTGTTGGATAATATGTTCTGCTGCTGAAGTTCTCTCTCTCTCTTTTACTGGGTCTATTTCTAGGGATTTGCGTGTGGTTTTTATTGCAAAGTATGGCTCTTTTTCTGATTTTATGTTGTACTTTGTTTTTAAGATTCCGTCTGTTGCTTAGAGACTCTTTACGTAGCAAATGTTTAATAAATTTAATGTTTGTCATATGCAGAGTAGATCCATTGACGTTAATGCACATGACTAATTTAGGTACATTATTTTGAAGGGGCCCACTCTGAAACAGAACTTTGCTGGATGCAGCCTTGCATTGTTGTTTTCAATCCGAAGCATCCAACAGATTGAGGATAACACAATATAAAACCTTTACAAAGAGAGAGAGGCAAATCTGTCAGTTTTAGGTTCTCTCCGTTGCTCATTTTTCCAATCTTAAATTCAGTTCTTTACATTTCCACATCAGTTTGCCATTTTTTTTTAAAAAAAAAAGTCCTCTTCAAAATCATCACCATTTTAGTGCAAACATATACATCTTAGTATGCATACATACTACACAATAACAATAGATGAGGTTCCATCGTATTTTTAACCTGAGGTCCTATGGATCAAAAGGGGGTATTATAAACATATAAAAGACACCCACAAAAAATAATGTGGGGGGGAGGGACACACAACTGGATCTGACATCTTGCAGGAGTGGGAGGAGCCCTGCAGGGATCCCTCAACCCTGGAGGCAGTAAAGATGGACTGACCGTATGGTTGTTTCTCTTCTCTTCTTCCAAGAACAGCTGGTTCTCACAGTTGTCATAGTCCAAACTCTGCAAAAAGAAGGGAAGTCAGAAATGGAAAACAGGACGTCGGGGGATACCCCCTGCTAGGGTAAGGCTCTCTTTGCCTAACTAGAAGCAGGCATTTTCCAGGATTGCACCATTCCACCAATGTCCTCATGCGGCCTTGCAATCAAGCAGCATCCTCCTGATCACCACAGGTGCCAAGGAAGGTAATGGAGGCAAGTCAGCGGAATGGCAGAGGGACAGGGTGTTCCATCCCTCCCTAGTAGGCTGCCAGAGGATGGAGGCCCCTTCCCCCTTGTCCAGCATAGAAAAACAGTCAGCTGGTAGAGGATTTTATTATTTTGATCAGTTGGTTGGTGTTTTAAATGGGCTATTATTTATTTATCAAGATTTATATACTGCTTAATCAATTAAAAAAAAATCCTAAGCGGTTCACATAAAGCGCTATAAAATATTCATATAAGATCAACGTTTAAAACCAGTTACCATCCCACCGGTGCCCTTGTGTAGCCTTGTAGTCAAGTACTACTCGCCTGATTACCACAGGCGACAAGGAGTTCTGTGCAGGCGAGTCAGCAGACTGGTCAAGGAGAGATGAGCTTATCTATTGTGTTGTCAGATTATACTCTATTAGCGATTGTATTTTATGTTTTGGTAACCTGCCCTGGGACCTTTGGAGATCAATAACTATGCTATATCAGGGACAGGAAACCAGTGGCCTTCCAGATGTTCACAGAATCATAGAATCATGTTCTTGGACTACACCTCCCATCAACCCTGACCACTGGCTGTACTGGCTCAGGCTGATGGGAGTTAGAGTCAACCAGCATCTGGAGGACCACAGGTTCCCCATTGCTCATTTAGAATGTTCATCAAAAGGCAGGGGACCTGTGGCCAGATATTCCTGGACAACCACTCCCATCATCCCAAGCTATAAGCCATGCCAGCTGGGGCTGATTATTATTATTATTATTTATTAGATTTATCAGTCACTTGTTACCAGATGGTATCCAAGCAACTTACAGCACTGTTAAAAACAAAGTAAATATACCATACAATAAAAACAAATATTAAACAATAACAACCACCCCAATGCAGCCACAGAAAGCTTTGGCAGCATACTAACAACATCATCATTTCGGTATATCAAATGCCTGGGGAAAAAGATAAGTCTTTACCAGGCACCAAAAAGATGTCAGTGATGGCACCAGGCAGACCTCACTGGGGAGAGCGTTCCAGAGACGGGAAGCCGTAACTGAAGAGGCCCTCTCCATGGTCAGAGCCTCCCTCAGAGGGGGCACCTGGAGAAGGGCCTCAGAAGAAGATGTGGGTAGGTTCATATCAGCAGAGGCGTTCCAGAAGATATCGGAGTCCTGAGCCGCAAAGAGCTTTATAGGTCAAAACCAGAGCTTTGAATTGGGCTCGGAAGCATACAGGAGCTGATGAGCTGGAGGGCAACTTGTTGCAAAATAAACCAGGGGGACTGAGCATTCCGTCCCTCCTCTGCCAGCAAAATGTTTTGCAGACTCAGTAACCTTGTCTGGGTTTATTACTTTGCAGGCTGCCTCCGCAGACCACGATCTGCTTTCGCTTCCACCATCACAACCCACACACAAGCTCCTTGCCAGTAAGAAAGTTAAGCTGGACACCCACCTCGTACTTCAGAGAGAGGAGCTTCTCACTGTGAGGAATCTCGTTGGGGAGCGCCCGAGGCACATCCATTTCCTGCAAGGCACAATTGTGACGGGTTATTAACGCTGCCTATCAAACCAGGTTTCAGGCCTCGGTGGGCAGCCTTCCCCAACCTGGCACCCTCCAGACACTCTGGGGCTGAGAAGGTGTAGTCTGGAGGGCACCAGGTTGGGAGAGACTACTTTATCAGCTGATTGGAGCAGCAGGACAGGTAGGCCCAGGGCCCAATGTGGCCCTCCAAGCCTCTCTGTAAAATCCTCAGGACACTACTCAGGCCACACAATTCATTGATCCTGCTTTGTGCCCTGAATGGTTTTGCCTGGCTGGAACAAATCCTTGGACTGGGAACAGAGGAAGCTGAGGAACAGTGAGTCAGACCATTGGTCCACCTAACTCAGTATTGCCCACACGGACTGGCAGCAGCTCTCTGGGGTTTCAGGCAGGGAGTCTCTCTCAGTCCTACCTGGAGATGCCATCAGGGATCGAACCTTGCAAAGCAGATGCTCGACCCCTGAGCTACGCCCCTTCCCTGTAATTCTGGAAATGCCTCTTGCTTGCCCAGATGGAGGACTGGGTGTGAGTCTGCGTAGAAAGTAGCCTACTATACAGAGGTAATATTTACATTTGTTGCCCCACCCACCACTGGAATGCGGCCCTCGGAACATTACCCAGAAGGGAATGCGGCCCTTGGGCTGCAAAGAAGTTCTCCATCCCTCAGCTAGAGGGTGGCCAAAATGTTCCCCCTCTCCCCGAGTTGCCACACACCCTAATGGTGCTATTTAAGAAGAGCCTCTTGCCTCCCATTCTGCAGTGCTCACTTACCGGTTCCTGGTCATCGTCCAGATCCACGTTGCTCATGCGTCCCAATCGCAAGGAAGACGAGGAAGGCGTGAGCTGAAGGGGCAAGAAACAGGCATGCCAGTAAGCCAGTCACAGGGGTAAGGTACCAAGCCTCATCCCTGGGCAGGAGAGGAGAGAAAAAGGCCTCTCCAGAAACATTCCCACTTCCGGGAGGCAAAACAAGCAGAGATACAGAAGGAGGAACTGGTGGGGGTGGAGATGGGGGGGTTACAGTAGCCCAGGTATGAGGAACCTTGGCACAGTCATAAACCAAAATGGAGACAACAGTCAAGAAACCAGAAGAAGGCTAGGACTGGGGAGGGCAGCTGTGAGAGAACTAGAAAAGGTCCTCAGATGCAAAGATGTATCACTGAACACTAAAGTCAGGATCCTTCAGACCATGGCATTTCCGATCTCTGTGTATGGATGTGAAAGTTGGACAGTGAAAAAAGCGGATAAGAGAAAAATCAACTCATTTGAAATGTGGCGTTGGAGAAGAGCTTTGTGCATACCATGGACTGCAAAAAAGATAAATAATTGGGTGTTAGAACAAATTAAACCACAACTATCACTAGAAGCTAAAATGATGAAACTGAGGTTATCATACTTTGGACACATAATGAGAAGACATGATTCACTAGAAAATACAATAATGGTGGGTAAAACAGAAGGGAGTAGAAAAAGAGGAAGGCCAAACAAGAGATGGATTGATTCCATCAAGGAAGCCACAGACCTGACCTTACAAGATCTGAACAGGGTGGTTCATGACAGATGCTCTTGGAGGTCACTGATTCATAGGGTCGCCATAAGTCGTAATCAACTTGAAGGCACATAACAACAACAACAAGGTGTGAGGAACCTTTGGCCCTCCAGATATTGCTGAACTACTTCTCCCATCATCCCTTGTCCACACTTGACAGGGGTTGATGGGAGTTGCAGTTCAGCAACATCTAGAGGGCCAAACGTTCCCCACACCTGCATTTGCCCATCCACTAGATTTACAAGGACAGCTAAGCACAGCGCCATGCAGACAATGTCGGTCCCCAACTAAGGATGGAAGGTTCTGTCCATTTCGGCTCTCTCCATTTCTCCTTTTTCTAATCTTAAATTTGGTTCTCCGTGTTTTTGCAGCAATCTGCGATTTATTTATTTTTGGGGGGAGGAATCCTCATGAACATTCTGCAGCATTTTAGCACTCGTTTCTCTTCATAAAGACGTTTCCGTAGGCAGTTTTGAGCAATGTACACATTTTTTTGCAAGGTTATTTTCACCAATATACTCATTTTGTGCATACTTTCCCCTTAATATATGCATTTTTATAAACACTGGTTGGCTGGAGAAATGCATAGCAAATTCAGGTAAGTGCGAATTTTGAAGGACGGCTGTGTTCCGGTTCTCATGTTGTTTTGGTAAGTACGAATTTCATAAATTCGGCTTTAAATGCGACCTGAATCAAATTTCTGCCCCACCTCCCATCATCCCTGACCATTGGCCATGATGGCTGGGGGCTGATGGGAGTTGTAGTCCAACATCTGGGCAGCACCCTCTTGGCTGCCCTTGTACTACGACTTCTGGCAGAGGTGATGTGAATCCCGGCACGCTCTGCTCTCTCCTCCCCACGTTCCCACAGTTACGGCTTTGTGCTAGAAAAGAGGACAAGCAACACCAATGAAGAGAGGCCGAATTAGAGCCCCGGAGAAGCTCCTGAACCAAGAGGGAAGGATCACTTCCTCATTCATTCATAATGAATGACAAAGCTGCATCTTCAGGGCACCTCCGTTCACAAGATGCTGGAGCACTTCCTTTTGGTCACTCGCCACCCATAGTTAAGCTGCTCAGTTGTTAATGTTTGCCTGCAAGGCCTGTCTTTGGATATTGCCACCTTAAAAGGTTAGATGGGTGCCAACCCAAGGAAGGGCCTTTTCTGTGGTGACACCACATCTGTGGAACAAACTCGCCACAGGGAGGCTTATCTGATGTGAAATGTTATGCCCCAAGGTGCTCGGTAAATGCTCCTTTTAAAAATAATTACCTAGCATTTTTACTGTTGAGATTGGTTTTATTCTGCAGATCTTTTTTCAGATCTTTGGGAATAGATCCAATGTTAGTCTGACTAAGTGTAAAATTTAATAAGATATGACCAATTTATGTCCATTAATTTCAGTGGATATATATATTGGGATATATATATATATAAATGTTTGAGGAACTTAATAATTGTAATTCAGAGAATTCCTCTGTTTACGCAACAAAAGCAAGTCCACATAACTATCTATGCCAGCCTTCACCAATTCAGTGCCATCCAGATGCTTCGGACTACAGCTTCCATCAGTCCCATGCTGGCTAGGGCTGATGGGAGTTGTAGTCCAAAGCATCTGGAGGGCACCAAATTGGCGAAGGCTGGATCTACACGTACACAGGTTGCATAATGGCAAGAGGTGGCATCAGCAAGTCACAGCTTGCTAGACTGAAAGGACATAGTTGGAATAAGGTGCGCCGAAACTGCCATTTCCTGCCACTCAATTCACTACTAGGTAAAAATGAATTTGGAAAAAATAAAAATCCATTGTTAGTTGATAACTACTGGGAAGAGGAGTCACTCCCCACAACAGCAGATCTCCTCGAAAACAACAGCTTTAAGGGGCCACAACCCATCACACTTCCCAGGATCTGTTTATTTACACACACACAGCATTTCACATTTCTGAGGTCACATCCACACCATACATTTAATGTACATTTAAAGAACATGCCTTCTGCCAAACAATCCTGGGAACTGTAGCTGATTAAGCGTGCTGGGAATTGTAGCTTGGAGAGGGGTAACCTACAGTTACCAGGATCCTTTGGCGGAAGCAATGGGCTTCAAATGGGCTGTGTGGATGTGACATGAGTCAAACTTGCAGCCCAAAAAGGATGAACTTGGTTCCCAGTTCCTTTCATAGCTACATAAGCAGCCAGAATGAAACTCGAGCAACAGCAAAGCTTTGGCCAAAGAGAACAATGGCACATCTGGAAGGAGACAGTCTCCTGGTCTTGGAAGTGTACAATTTGGGGGGAGCCCAAAAGTTCAGTTTTGGGTACAGAGACATGTGTTCATCAGTTCCATATTTAAGCCACCCAATATCCAGGCCTGAGAGCAATTCATCTCAAACTCTAATTTATTAAGTGGGCTGGCAGGGTGCCGAACAAGCAAAATGAAATGCAAGCTGGTAACACCAAGGAGGTCTAAAGCAGCATTCTTCAACCAGACTTTTTATTATACATTTCTTGATCTGTTTTGATGCTGGACTTTTGGTTTTCAAATGTGATCACCTGAGGCTTCAGAGGAGGGTTGTAGCTCTGGCTAGCTCACTTGGGGGAACAGGCAATTCTTGAAAGATGTCCTGTCATATCAAACAGTTTGCCTGTTGAGGGGGGCCATTTTCATTTCATTCATTCATTCATTCATTCATACACTCATTCATTCATTCAAAAATATTTATATGCTGCTTTTCCTGGAAAGCCTGTCCAAAGTGGTTTACAACAATGAAAAAACTACAAGTATAAAAATTGTTGCTTCAAAAATGAAAATATCACTGAATAAAACAGATTCAGAACTCCGAGAACACAGAAATACATTTATTATAAATTTCCTCTGTCAGTGTAAGGCATACAGAGCCTGACTGTTGGGATGTGACATTCCAGAACATAATGGGACACTTTGACTCCAGTGTGGGTTGGGGGATGCGTTATGCCCAGAAAAAAATCACAGTGCACAGGTTTCAAATATTCTACCACACTGCTGCTGGCTTGACCTCATGACACTCTGAAAGAGCAGGGTCAACTGCTTTGAATTCAGAGCAAGAATGGAAATGATAAAAAAAGATTGTTGAGTGTAAATGCTCCATGTTTGTACTATCAACATTTTGGGGAAGCTGCAAGCAGCTCCTTCAGAACTCTGCATGAGTTGAGATATATGATGGTTATTAGAACTCGCGAGAGAGAACTCCCTAGCTGAGAGGTTGCAAGGGGAAATTGCCCTCTCCCCTTTTGCATGAAGTTTACATAGTGAGCTTGCTTCACTATGCAAGCCCCACAGTTCAGTTGATTGTCAGATTTGGTGCCTTCCAGTTTTTGATATTGTCATGTTTTTTTAAAAAAATCTTTAGCTCTAATGAATCCAAAGGAAACTCTGATGATATGACACTGCCATGCCACCCAGCAGCTGAGAAACCAGAAGGCAAAGCAAAATCTTCACATCTATTTATTTATTTATTGCATTGCATTGCATGCCTTGGTTACATCCCGCTTAGACTACTGTAACGCGCTCTACGTGGGGCTGCCTTTGAAGACTGTTCGGAAACTTAAATTGGTACAAAGAGCTGCAGCCAGAGTGCTAACCGGGGCTGGTTACAAGGACCATACAACCCCCTTTTTACAACAGCTCCACTGGCTGCCAATTTGTTTCCGGTCACAATTCAAAGTGCTGGTTTTGACCTACAAAGCCCTATACGGCTCAGGTCCAGGTTATTTGACAGATCGTATCTCCCTACTTGAATCTGTCCGGGATTTGAGATCTTCAGGTGGGGCCCTTCTTGTGCTCCCCACACCTTCGCAAGTACATATGACGCGGACACGAGACAGGGCCTTTTCGGTGGCCGCCCCTAGGTTATGGAATTCCCTTCCGAGTGAGGTGCGATTAGCTCTCTCCTTGCCGTCCTTCCGGCGACAAGACTGTTTTATTTCAATGGGCATTTGGGATAGAGAACAACCAGGATTAAATGTCATAGGATTGGTGACTATATTATATGATTTTATTATTTTAAATATTTTAATATTTTATTATTCTAAATTGAGTTTTTCAATGTATGTTTTATGGTTTTAATTTTTCTCATAGTTTAATTCTTTTTTAATAATATGCTCTGTATGTTTTAATGGTGTTGTTTTTAGTTGTAAGCCGCTCTGAGTCCTACTGGAAACAGGGCGGGGTAGAAATAAAGTTTATTATTATTATAATTATTTATATACCGCCCCATAGCTGAAGCTCTCTGGGTGGTTTATAACAATTAAGAACATTAAAAACAAGTATACAAATTTAAAACCATACCAAATTAAAACCCACATCTACTGAGTTTTAAGGCAGATGCAGCTAAGACAGGTACCAACAATGTCAACTTTTCCTCTCTTATAAAAACATCTTTGTTTTCACAGTGGCCAGCCAGATGCGCATGGGAAGCCTGCAAGCAGGACTTGAGTGCAAGAGCACTCTCCCCTCCTGCAGTTTCCAGCAACTGGTATTTGGAAATACGTGGAGGCAGAGCATAGCCATTGCGGCTAGCAGCCACTGAAAGCCTTATCTCCAATGTATTTGTTTTTTCCTCTTTTAAAGCCACCCAAGTTGGTGGCCATCACTGCCTCTTGTGGGAGCAAATTCCATATTTTAACTATGCACTGCATGAAGAAGAACTTTCTTTTGCTTGGCTCAGTAGTGTAGTGGCAAATTCAGAAGTGTAGGGTCCCTTCATGTTAGTCACAGCCATTGCTCCCCCCTTTTTTGCTGTGGGATTGAGAATGAGATCCTTGTTAATGCCTTCTCCCACAACAGCAGCCATCCCTCGGAGTTAATCAGCATAAAAGAGGAGAGGGTTGCTACTGACAAGAGTCTTCTCAGTAGCTGACTTACCTCCTTTCACTCTAATTGGCTCCAATCAGCAGGAAAGAACAAAGAAGCATGTTAGAAGATTCTTCTCAACGGCTACTACACTCCCCTTTTATGCTGATTGTCTAGTAGGATGCTGGAGACATAGGGCCCTGCTCCCCAAAAGGATAGGGGTCTAAGACCCCTTGACACCCTGGACGACTACACCTCTGTTCTGAATCTTCCAACATTCAGCTTAATTGAATGTCCACAAGTTCTAGTGTTATGAAAGAGGGATAAAAGCTTTTCTCTGTCCACTTTCTCCAGCAACGCATAATTTTATATACTTCCATCACATCACTTCTCATTCATCTCTTCTCTAAACTAAAAAGCCCCAAATGCTGCAACCTTTCCTCACAGGGCAGTCGCTCCATCCCCTTGATCCTTTTCAAGAGACATTGCCTTGGCATTAACACTTTTAAGTGGCCCCAACTCAGTGGCAGAACACCTCTTTCGCATATAGATGGCAAGCCTTGGCACCTCCAGTTTAAAAGGGCCAAGTGTTGGGGGGGGAACCCTCCCTCAGACCCTGGGAAGCCACTGCCGCTCAGGAGCAGACCAGGTGCAAGCCATGATGCAAAATCCAACAATCAGCTAATCATCAGCACTGTGCCCAGGGCTTTGCCAGCGCCACCTATCAGCTGATTGCTGCTGCCTGCAAGTCCCCTTTGGCCCAGCTATGTTCACGTGCCCCACAAGTGATGTCATATCAGGTGGAGGGCAGGTGGGTGTTGCTTGGCCAAAATGGCCTTGCGGGCCAAATAAGGAGCACTGACGGGCCTAATTAGGTCCACAGGTCAGAGGTTCTCTGCCCTGGCATAAACTGAACAGTGGAGGCACTGAGCCACTAGACTGGGTCTGCCCTCAGCCACCCCTATTCCCACCTGCCTGCCTTCCAGCTTCCAGCCAATCCAGGGGGTTGCTCTGGTTGTCTGCTTCCTTCTCCTCACTCTCAGGGTTGCCCTTGTACAACTCAGCAGTGAGAAAGACGGAGGCAAACCTAGACTGAGTTGGCGCTACCTGTCATTGGCTCCGGCTCCACCTCTCGTTGGGCTCCCTGCCTTCCGCCCCACCAGTCTCAATGGGTAACAGCCAGCACTGAAACCGACGAGAGGCTCAGATGCATGGATGCCAGCTCAGGTGCCACAGGCTGCACCCATGCGTTGCCAGCATAGGAGAAGCAAGCCGTACCAATGGAAGCAGCAGATTCACAAGCAGGATCCACCTTCTCCTGCACAAACTTATAATCACCCTCAGAGGCGCTTCTCCAAGCTCCCCTCACTTTCTGGATTGAGGTGGATCTGGATTTAGCTACATCTGCTTTGCTTTGGAACGGGACTGACTCCAATGGATTGATTATTTATTATTTGCCCAGGCCTTTTACTGTAACGATGCAAAGGCCTTTCCTGTATAATCACCTGCTGAGCTCTAACTGGGGTAATCTAAATACAATATATACCAGGTCAGCCTGGCAGACCTTCACCCACACAGAAAACTATTTTGCCAGACGTCTGTATCCAACATGTAATGAAATCCTCCCCCCTTACCTCTAGGCAGGATGAGACAGAACAAACAAGCTACAAAAGGGTACTTGTTGGCATGGGCTATGAACATAAGAAACAGCCTTGCTGGATCAGGCCAAAGGCCCATCTAGGCCACCTTCTGGTTCTTACAGTGGCCCACTATGGGAAGCCTTGAAAGCAGAACCTGAACACAACAGCACTCTCCACGCTAGAGACAGACCCCTTGCTGGTGCCTCCAATGAGATTCCATGCTCATTCATTTGCATCCTTGGCCATCAGGGCTCATCCATGCACGGCTGGTCTCCTGTCCTCCTCCATTCTGTCCCTAGCCTGCCCCACTAGTTATCCCATTACCACCTGCACTGGGGTGTGCATGCAAGCACACATGTATCACCCCACCACCAGCCAGGCAACCAGACAGAGTAATGAAGGTGCACATCCCACCCACCAGGAACAAGTGGCTAGTCCTTAATGAGAAAGGGACATTACCTAGTTCAATCCTGCCTAGCATCTTCTCACCGAGTAGCCCTGCGGCAAATAATCCCAGAAAAGTGGCCTCCCCTTTCCCTGATAGGCACAGAGAAAGCACTTAGCACATGCTCAGGGCACTCTTTATGTCACATATTTCATATCTGAGCCAGGAGGTTGGGAGATGCATCCAGGGTCTAAACGCAGGTGCCAATGAAGCCCTAAGAGCAGCTGACATGTACAGCCTCTTTGTCATTCTGGAGGAAGCAGGAAGACAGACAGACAGACAGACCCTTCAGCAAAGCCGGGTCAGCCAGAGGTCTCTTTAGCCAAGCATTCTGGCTCCAGTACCATCGGCCAGTCAGACCCACACACACACAGGCAGTTTAGACACAGCCTGTGAGGGGGGTGACTTTTCTCCAGCTTTACCGTCGGAGAGAAGAGACTCTGGGGGTCAAAACCCCTGAAATAACTCTCCCACTCCATCTTCATTGGGGAAGGCACTTTGGACATACTCAGGCGCACTGCCCCCCCCCGCTTCACGTTTTCCAGGGTTAAAGCCCTGGCGCTAGCGGAACCCCGATCCTAGCAGCAGTAGACTTCCCCTGCCCATGGAGGCTCCACTCAGGGCTCACCTGACGGGGCACGGCAGCGGCGGCTCCGCCCGTGCCGTTAAGCAGCGGCGTGGTCTCCCCTTGGCCGTCCGGCTCTCCCTCCCGACCCGACCAGGACACCATCTTCGCCACATTCGCCATAGCCAAACCGGCCCGCCGAGACAGGAGGCCGGGGATGCCCAGCAAAGCAGCACAAGGCAGCGGTCATGTGACCTGTCTTTGCAAGCTGGTGGGGGCACGTGACGCACCATCCCTCCTTTCCGCAGCTTCATGGGAGTTGTAGTCCTGGCTGCCTCCTGGCTCATGGTTTTCCCCCGTGCTCTCGCTCCTGGGCACATTATTATTGTTGTTGTTTTGTTGCTGTTACTATTATTATCATCACTGTGTCACTTCATTTTTATTTTCACTTTTTGTGTTTATGATTTTAATAATTTTGGATTTAGGTTTTAAAATTTCGTTTAATTATTTTTCAGAGTTGTTTTAGGAACACAGGAAGCTGCCTTATACTGAGTCAGACTATTTGCCCATCTTGCTCAGTATTGTCTACACTGACTGGCAGCAGCTCTCCAGGGTTCCCTGCAAGGACCTCTCCCAGCCCTACCTGGAGATGCCACTGGGGATTGAATTTGGGACCTTCTGCATGAAAAGCAGATGCTCTGCCCCTGAGCTGTGGCCCTTTCCATTTACATCATATATATCTCCAGAACATGTCCAGAGCACATTCCCCAGTGCAGGAGAGGGAGGACTTGAAGACTAGGGAATTGTTGCAGGAGTTCCTAAGCCCCAGCATCTTTTCTCCTGGACATTTTTTACATATACTTTTGGAACAAAATAACAGCCCTGAAAGATATCAATTCCAACAATTATTTTATAGTTGTTTTTTTAAAATGTTTCGTATCAATGCTGGCTAGCCATCTGAATGACAACTTAGTATGATTCATTCTCATGTATGCTGGCAATGTGGTTGAGATTAGTTCTTGCTAATCTCTTAAATTGTCTATGTTAAGAATTCTAAAATTAGAGAATCCAACTGCACCCAGAACTCCTTTTCCCTTTTTAAAAAAGTAAGAAAATTTGGAAGATTTGATCCTGGATCTCCTGGATCCTGTGTGCTCTGGATCTATAAGTTGTAGTTTTCTTCCAGGTAAGAGCCTATAGGAGAGGGGTGGGGAACCTCAGGCCTGGGGGCCAAATGCAGCCCTCCAGGCCTCCCTGTTTGGCCCTTGGATCTCTCCCTAGGCCACGCCCCCCACTGGCCCTGCTTTGCACCCTCCTTGAGCATTTTTGGCTGCTTAGAATGTGTCCTTGAGTTCTGATCATGCCTCTTGCTTTCTTGGATGGATAGAGAGGGGTTTGTGAATATATATGTACTATGAAAAATGGAAATGGACTGCCTTCAAGTTGACCCCGACTTATGGCTACCCTATGAATAGGAATTTCATGGTAAGGGGTATTCAGAGGGGGTTTGCCATTGCCTCCCTCTGAGGCTAGTCCTCCCCAGCTGGCTAGGGCCTGCTCAGCTTGCTACAGCTGCACAAGCCACCCCTTCCTTGTCTGCAGCTGCCAGCTGGGGGCAACTGGGCTCCTTGGGACTATGCAGCTTGCCCACAGCTGCACAGGTGGCAGGGCACGTCACCCCTGAGCCACTCACTGTAGGGTGATCTTTAGCTGGCCCTTGACCCCCAGAAGACACAAGCGGGGATTTGAACTCTCAGACTCTGGACTCCCAGCCAGGCTGTCCTCTCCACTGTGCTATACCAGCTGTAAGCCTACTATAGGTATGGTAAAATTTACACTGGTTGCGCTGTCCACGTTTGTCTCTGGCCCTTCCCACCACTGGTATGCGGCCCTTGGAAGACTGTCATAAGAACATAAGAACATAAGAAGAGCCTGCTGGATCAGGCCAGTGGCCCATCTAGTCCAGCATCCTGTTCTCACAGTGGCCAACCAGGTGCCTGGGGGAAGCCCGCAAACAGGACCCGAGTGCAAGAACACTCTCCCCTCCTGAGGCTTCCGGCAACTGGTTTTCAGAAGCATGCTGCCTCTGACTAGGGTGGCACAGCACAGCCATCACGGCTAGTAGCCATTGATAGCCCTGTCCTCCATGAATTTGTCTAATCTTCTTTTAAAGCCGTCCAAGCTGCTGGCCATTACTGCATCTTGTGGCAGCAAATTCCATAGTTTAACTATGCGCTGAGTAAAGAAGTACTTCCTTTTGTCTGTCCTGAATCTTCCAACATTCAGCTTCTTTGAATGTCCACGAGTTCTAGTATTATGAGAGAGGGAGAAGAACTTTTCTCTATCCACTTTCTCAATGCCATGCATAATTTTATACACTTCTATCATGTCTCCTCTGACCCGCCTTTTCTCTAAACTAAAAAGCCCCAAATGCTGCAACCTTTCCTCGTAAGGGAGTCGCTCCATCCCCTTGATCATTCTGGTTGCCCTCTTCTGAACCTTTTCCAGCTCTATAATATCCTTTTTGAGATGAGGCGACCAGAACTGTACACAGTATTCCAAATGCGGCCGCACCATAGATTTATACAACGGCATTATGATATCGGCTGTTTTATTTTCAATACCTTTCCTAATTATCGCTAGCATGGAATTTGCCTTTTTCACAGCTGCCGCACGCTGGGTCGACATTTTCATCGTGCTGTCCACTACAACCCCGAGGTCTCTCTCCTGGTCGGTCACCGCCAGTTCAGACCCCATGAGCGTATATGTGAAATTAAGATTTTTTGCTCCAATATGCATAATTTTACACTTGTTTATATTGAATTGCATTTGCCATTTTTCCGCCCATTCACTCAGTTTGGAGAGATCTTTTTGGAGCTCTTCACAATCCCTTTTTGTTTTAACAACCCTGAACAATTTAGTGTCGTCAGCAAACTTGGCCACTTCACTGCTCACTCCTAATTCTAGGTCATTAATGAACAAGTTGAAAAGTACAGGTCCCAATACCGATCCTTGAGGGACTCCACTTTCTACAGCCCTCCACTGGGCGTTTATTCCTACTCTCTGCTTTCTGCTTCTTAACCAATTCCTTATCCACAAGAGGACCTCTCCTCTTATTCCACGACTGCTAAGCTTCCTCAGAAGCCTTTGGTGAGGTACCTTGTCAAACGCTTTTTGAAAGTCTAAGTACACTATGTCCACTGGATCACCTCTATCTATATGCTTGTTGACACTCTCAAAGAATTCTAATAGGTTACTGAGGCAGGACTTTCCCTTGCAGAAGCCATGCTGGCTCTGCTTCAGCAAGGCTTGTTCTTCTATGTGCTTAGTTAATCTAGCTTTAATCATACTTTCTACCAGTTTTCCAGGGACAGAAGTTAAGCTAACTGGCCTGTAATTTCCGGGATCCCCTCTGGATCCCTTTTTGAATATTGGCGTTACATTTGCCACTTTCCAGTCCTCAGGCACGGAGGAGGACCCGAGGGACAAGTTACATATTTTAGTTAGCAGATCAGCAATTTCACATTTGAGTTCTTTGAGAACTCTCGGGTGGATGCCATCCGGGCCCGGTGATTTGTCAGTTTTTATATTGTCCATTAACCCTAGAACTTCCTCTCTCGTTACCACTATTTGTCTCAGTTCCTCAGAATCCCTTCCTGCAAATGTTAGTTCAGGTTCAGGGATCTGCCCTATATCTTCCACTGTGAAGACAGATGCAAAGAATTCATTTAGCTTCTCTGCAATCTCCTTATCGTTCTTTAGTACACCTTTGACTCCTTTATCATCCAAGGGTCCAATCGCCTCCCTAGATGGTCTCCTGCTTTGAATGTATTTATAGAATTTTTTGTTGTTGGTTTTTATGTTCTTAGCAATGTGCTCCTCAAATTCTTTTTTAGCATCCCTTATTGTCTTCTTGCATTTCTTTTGCCAGAGTTTGTGTTCTTTTTTATTTTCTTCATTCGGACAAGACTTCCATTTTCTGAAGGAAGACTTTTTGCCTCTAAGAGCTTCCTTGACTTTGCTCGTTAACCATGCTGGCATCTTCTTGGCCCTGGCGGTACCTTTAATGATCTGCGGTATGCACTCCAGTTGAGCTTCTAATATAGTGTTTTTAAACACTTCCAAGCATTTTCGAGTGATGTGACCCTCTGGACTTTGTTTTTCAGCTTTCTTTTTACCAATCCCCTCATTTTTGTGAAGTTTCCTCTTTTGAAGTCAAATGTGACCGTGTTGGATTTTCTTGGCAATTGGCCATTTACATGTATGTTTAATTTAATAGCACAGTGGTCACTGCTCCCAATCGGTTCAACAACACTTACATCTCGCACCAGGTCCCGGTCCCCACTGAGGATTAAGTCCAGGGTTGCCGTCCCTCTGGTCGGTTCCATGACCAACTGGTCTAGGGAATAGTCATTTAGAATATCTAGAAACTTTGCTTCTTTGTCATGACTGGAACACATATGCGGCCAGTCTATGTCCGGGTAGTTGAAGTCACCCATTACTACCACATTTCCTAGTTTGGATGCTTCCTCAATTTCATATCTCATCTCAAGGTCTCCCTGAGCATTTTGATCAGGGGGACGATAGATCGTTCCCAGTATTAAGTCCCTCCTGGGGCATGGTATCACCACCCACAACGATTCTGTGGAGGAGTCCGCCTCTTTTGGGGTTTCGAGCTTGCTGGATTCAATGCCTTCTTTCACGTATAGAGCGACTCCGCCACCAATATGTCCTGCCCTGTCCTTCCGATATAGTTTATATCCAGGGATAACCGTATCCCACTGGTTTTCTCCATTCCACCAGGTCTCCGTTATGCTCACTATATCAATGCTCTTCACTAAGACCAAGCACTCCAGTTCTCCCATCTTGGTTCGGAGGCTCCTAGCATTAGTGTACAGGCACTTGTAAGCAGTGTCTCTCTTCAAGTGTCTTTGGCACTTGTGGTTTGGCCTGTGGTAATTTTGCTCTTCTGAATTGATATCCTGTGCCCCTGCTCTCACAATGCCTACTTCTAGGCCTACCCCTTTTGAAATTTCATCATTTCTTTGGTTTTTATTCCAAAGGAATGTGGCCCTTGGGATGAAAAAGGTTCCATACCCTTGCTGTAGGATTATAGCCCTGTAAGAGCAATCCTATCCAGGTTTACTCAGCCCATTTACTCAAAGAACACCCTTCTCTGCCTCACTTGCACCACAACCTATGGCTGTCGATGGAATTATGAGCCAGGCCTGTCCTGCAGATCTGAAGGCACAAGATGGGAGCAAGGGTGGATGGATATAGGATTCGGGGTGGGGTGGGGTGGAGATCTCAGGTAGTAATCCTCGGTGTGAAAATAGGGGCGCTCCAATATGCATGAGTTCCCCCGTTTTCCTCAATGGATATGAAAAAAGCAGATTTGCCTTTAAATGTGGACTGAATCCAATTTCTCTCCTGCCCCCATGCAGAAGCGAGAGGCCTTCCTGTTTCCCAGCAGCTCCTTTGGACCAGCGCATGTGTCTGGGAAAAACCTGCTCAGGATGGAAAGTCCAGTGATGTGGCATGAGCCAGAAGGCAAATGACCCTGAGTCACCAGCCTGCTCGTCCTGCATCTCACTTCCTTTGTTCTGCTTTCCCTTGCGGGTTTCTGAAGACTCGCGCCGTTCTCAAAGGTGAAGGAGCCAGAGAAAAGAGGGAGGAATTAGCACAAGGTAAAATGAGGAGTGCCTGGGGAACCCTCCCAGATGTTGTTGGGCCCCACCTCCCTTTATCCTCAGCCAGCAGGGCCAATGGGAGCCGAAGTCCAGCCAGCAACATCTGGAGAGCCAAGGGTTCCCCACTCGTGACCCAAGGGAATGGTTCTGGCCTGACAACTATCAGAAGAGGGATGGAAAACCTGTGTCCTGCTATGTGTTTGGACTCTCAACTCCCATCCACTCCAGCAAGTGGGGCCAGCGATGAGGAATGGTTGAAGCAACGTCTGGAAGGCCACAGGTTCTTCATCCCTTAGAAAGGCTCACTGTGTTCAGCGGGATTTACTCCCATGCCATGTGAGTGCAGACAGGACCACAGCCAAGTGTGTCCTGCCAGGGACCTGAGACTGTCACATCCACACCATATATTTAATGCACTTTTAAAGCACATGGTTTCTCCCAAAGAAGCCTGGGAACTGTAGTTTACCCCTCACAGAGCTACAATTTACAGCACCCTTAATGAACTGCAGTTCCCAGGATTCTTTGGGGGAAGCCATGTGCTTTAAATATATGGTGTGGATGTGACTCCAAAGACTGGCATGTGCCAGGAGATCTTTCCTCTAAACCATTCCATTTTTTAAAAAAGGAAAACAGAAAGACATTGTGATATTAAATTTTACTCCTGAGTCTTGGGAATAGCCATAACCCAGGATGGAGGGAGATAGATAGATAGATAGATAGATAGATAGATAGATAGAGATAGATACACAACATTTTACTCTAGAATCAGACTGAATACTTCTTTCTGCTTAGTGCACACAATCTAGATCTACTGCAGATTTTTTGTCACTGAAAAATGCTTCTTGAGAAACTGGTTCCATTTCCCCAAAAAAGCTCATTGCAGATTGATTCTGTATTACCCTCAAATATGTCCATTTGAAAATGGATGAAAACTGATCTGGGCCGTACCAGCAATTGAAGGGGTGGTACCCTCACCAGCCGCATGGCATTGTGGGTGGGCACCTGGGCATACCCCAAGATTGCACTCACCACTTCCTTCTTCATTCACCTGTGGCAATGGACGCCAAAGTTTTTTTGCCCGCACACAGACTAAAATGGCTGACGGTTTGGGCAGACCACTTCATGGTTTTTCTGCTTGCTGCAGCAGTTATAATGCACTGTACCAGATGCTGTATGATTTTTAATTGCATTTTAATTGCTTCTTTTATGTCTTATATTGCATTTCAACATATTATAATTTACATTCCATAGAATTCAGATTGTAATGCAATAAAATAAAATAGAAGCAACAGAAATACACTTAAAATCAATATGAATATTTAATACGAACATGCCACAGACCACCTGAATGAAGCTTGTGGATACTGGTGGTCCATGAACCACAGTTTGGAAACCCCTGGCCTGGGGCAAGCTCAGGGAGGAAAAGGCATGAATACTCTAATCAAAGGGAGGGTTTTCTATCATGTATCATCCACACCCACCCTTGTAGACGGCAGGATCTAGAATCTATCTAGACTGAAAGCTGAGGACAAGCATGAACAATTCCAGATGGAGAAAAGGACATTCTTGCGCTATAGACAGGTAGTGTGTACACAGCTGTAAACAGATAGACTAAAGCCAAAACAACAATAATAGGTGAATATGGTGGATCTCTCCAATATGTATTTCAGTTTATACACTACAGCAAAATTAAACATGGTTTGGGGCTGCAGAGACACAGAGCAGAGGAGTTGGAATTGGACTGAGAAATGTAACATGGGTAAAAAACTTGCTAGAACAGGTATGGGGAACCTTTGGCCCTCCAGATGTTGCTGAACCACAACTCCCATAATCCCTGGCCATTGGCCATGTTTGCTGGGGCTGATGGGAGTTGTAGTTCATCCACTAGAGGACCGCAAGTTCCCCACACCTGTTCTAGAAGAAAATAAGAGGGGACATGATTAAAACTCTTGGGCTGGAGGTAACTGATTCTTACATTTCTTCCAAGATTGCCCTTGCAGTGCTTCTTACGAAGTAATAACTTTCCCATGAAAATGGAGGCCTTTCCATTAACTTTGCAGCTGGTGTTTCTGTTTGGGAGTCATCCCCAATACAGGGGGGGGGGTTTGAAGTAAAAAGCAAGAATATATATCTTAAAAAGCTGTGGTGCTGGGGGTGATGCTGTTACAGAGGCAAATTACATGTGATGGGCAGTTCCCTGAATCGCCTGCCATTTTTAAAAAAATGAAAAGCAGCCAATGGGCAGCTGAAATCGGGAGTGGAGAAACAGTGGCTGGAGAGCTTGCTTCACTCTTTCAGAGCCCCACTTATCGCCCACCGCTCCAGACAGTGCCAATCCAGCTGCTTTTCTGGCCCATGATGGAAAAGACCTCCCACAATTGCTTTTAATTAAAAAAATAGCTGCATCCGCATCCAAGCACATTGCTTCCGCCAAAGAATCCTGGGAACTGTACTTTCGCCCTTCATAAAGCTACAATTCCTAGTACCCTTAACATACTAGAGTTCCCAGGATTCTTTGGGGGGAAGTCATGTGCTTTAAATGCCCTTTAAATGTGTGGTGTGTACGCAGCCAGTATCAGGAAGGAAAATCCCTGAACTGCACATCACATATAGCTTGACCCCTAATATACAGCCTTTCTGAGTCATTAATTGGAAGTTTCAGAGGAAAAGAGGGGCCCTGGAAGGGTATGTTCTCTCTCCACCCACATGAAACTGTGAGCCCACTGGTGGCATGGCTGCCAAAGGTGTTTCCACATGGGGACAAGAAAGTGCCAGCACCACTAGATTGTGGTAGCAGAAGAGAAATATTGTGAGTCCTTCAGTAAGATCAGGCCTCAAATATTGGTGAGGACTGGGGATGTGCTTGAGTTTCGCAAAATTCTAATTTGATACCAGATTTCCTAGTTGCCCTTTTTTGTCCTCGTGGATCAAGTTTTTTCCCGAGCAGTTTTCTGTGGTTGAAACTGATTTTTCTAAAAAAAAAATTCACCTGAAAAATATCAGTATTGATATCAATATTTTCCTCAAAATAGCGATATTAATATTGATATCCCCCTCAATATATAAATATTGATGTTTAAAATCTATATTTTAAAAAAATCTATGAAAAATCATCGATAAATTTTAAAAATTAACATATTGATAAAAATGGATCGGTATTTTTAGCAAATAGCGAACATTTTTCCCTGACGAAGCAGTACTGGAAGGAAGTTCAACGGAGCAAAAATGGAACCGGCACCGAAATGCAGATGCCATCCCTAGTGAGGACTGAAGCAAGGATGGATAAATCTGTCAGTTTCAATTTCCCTCTGCTCTGCACATTTCAGCAGCAATTTGCAGCGCTTTGTTTGTAAATCCTCATGAAGACTAATGAGCATTTTACTGCTAATTTCACCATATTAAATATTTTTGCATGCAGCTTTGATAACGATACACATCTCTGCAAGCATTTTTTCCTTATCTAATGCATTGTTGTACATTATTGCCCCTAATGTACAGATTTTTATGTACGCTTTCCCCTATTATTGTACACATTGTCTGGAAAACTGCATTGCAAAATTCAGAGTGGTGCGCATTTCAAAGGACAGCTGTGTTTCAGTTCGTTTACTGGTTCAAGAAGTGTGAATTAGGTAGTTTCTCATTAAAATGCAAACAAAATCAAACTCCTTCCTATCCCTAGCCTGGAGTGGGGGATCCCAACGCCACTCCTCATCTCGCTGATAAGATGGCACACCAGGTACTAGGATTTCCTCCTGCGCAAACCCCATTGAAACAAACGAGCTGCACAACAGCGCCGTCACATTTGCTGTGCCTCAGCTTCTCCTGCTTTCCCCAACTCTACAGCAGTGCTTTTACAAGCGTGTTGTTCTTGCTGGTTCAGTGACCGTGCAAAAATACATCAGCTGCATGGACCCCAAACTGGGCAAGCGCTGCCTAAGCTTCATTCGCAACAGGTCAGTTTGGTTCTGCCCAGCTGCTCTGCCCCACATCACAATCAATCCAGAATGAGATCAAAGCTACAGGAGGCTGATGGAGAGGAATGGAGGGTCTGTCTTCAGAGAGGAAGTCCAGAAGACTGCAATTGCTATTTTCTGCTGGGATTCAATCACATGCGGGCAATTAAAATGGATTTGGCGCTCATATGCAACAAATCCATTTTTAAAGAGAATATCCGGCTGTTTTGCAGGAAGGAAAAAAGTGATGGGATAATGCAACTGAAAGTCTGGGATAACAGCTGCTTGACGCAACCATCATATAACCTCCATGCAAACAAATCCAAATGAATGATCAAAAACATAATGTTGAACCTGCTTGCTCAGAAAATATCCACTGCCAGATCAAATTAGCTTTCTAGATGGATACCTGATGTTTTCTCAAACTGAATGCACTAGAAGGTCGACTGGAAGGGACTGGACTCGACCAAAGAGGCCGAGGAGATGAAACTGCAGGTGGAGAAGAGCATGTATGGGACAGCTAAACAGCAGGGAAGGGATCAAGCACTCAGATAAATGCTGTGGCATTAGCCGTATTCTGCTGTTCTGAATGGACGAGTTGCCATTCAGCTCTCACGCATTCTGCCTGTTTGCTGAGCGGTCTTTTCTCTGTCTCGCACGGGCTTCTGAACTTGTAGCCGGGAGAGGCATTTGTAAAGGTCATCTTGTCTTTGGGGAACGCACAGCGTCCTTCAATAAGATTTTTACTACATTATATTACAGGAGGAAAGCCGCCACCCCCACTTCCCTCCCCCAAACTTATGCTTGCTGTTTGAATTACAGATTGTCTCATGTGGGCATTTGATGGGGATAATTACAGACAGTGTTCAAGGCAAGTACAGTTCACCTTCTGCACAGCTCCATTGAGGGCAGAGACATTTGCCAGGGTGAGGATTGTGCCGCGGGGCAAGCCTTTTCCGACAGCGATGCCCGAAACCTCCCCGGGTGACAATGCACGATCCCACATGGCAAAGCCGGCAAGGTAGCCCACAAAAGATTCAGAAGGTTCAAACCCCCCACCAATTGTGTCTTGCTCCTGACCCAGAAAGAGAGATCCTTTGGGGGGAATCTCATAGCCTTTCTGGAACTTGGAGCCCATGGAAGCCAGCCTCCTGTCCACATAGAACCAGTATCGCCCCTGGATGGAAGACCAGATGACACAAATATGGTGCCACTTCCCATCCAGAATCTGCCCCACCGGCAGCTCCCGAAAAGCAGGGTCACCGATGACAAAGTGGATGGAGTTCCGGGGCGCAACATCCCTGCCATGGAGTACCAGCTTGTTGTCATTCTCTTCGGTGGCATAAGACAGGATTGTGCCCAGGTAGCTGGCACTGGTGCTCACCCAGCTGCAGAGGCTCAGTTCAAGGAGGCCAGCTTGGAAACCTGGCGTGAACGTTGCAAAGTTCTCTGTGGAAGCGTTTGGAAAAACTAGCATGGAGTCCACATTGCAGACTGCAGGAAAAGAGAGAGAGAGAAGCCATCAAACCTACATGTTTAACATGTGAGAGATGTGGGGACCTTCTCTACCTGAGACCTTTAGAAGATAAGAAAAGCCCTACTGGATCAGGCCAATGGCACATCTAGCCCAGCATCCTGTTCTCACAGTGACCAACCAGATGCCCATGGAAAGCTAGCCAGCAGAGGCTGAGTGCAATAGCACTTTCCCCACGTGCTATTCCCAGCAACTGGGATTCAGAGGCTTGCTGCCTCCACTTCTGGAGGTAGTACATAAGCATCATGGCTAGTTGCCACTGATGGCCCTTCCCATCACTTGCTACCTGGCCCTTTTAACTGGAGATGCCAGGGATTGAACCTGGGACCTTCCATATGCAAAGCATATGCTCTGTCACTGAGCTAAGGATGGGGTCCAGTGGCTGGTGCCAATTCAACAGCATTCTGTCGACCTAATTGACCAGTATTGCTTTGAGTTCATTCTTTTTCCACTAGCTACTGCTTTTACTGATCCGTTCTTCCTCCTCCCAATAATACTGATAATATTGATAGTTTTAAAGGAAATTTTAAAGGAAATATTGATGAAAGGAAATATCGATAAAATTATCATCGTTAATATTGATATTTTAGAAGCAATTTTTTAAAAAAACCTATTTTCAAAAATAGCTATGGAAAATCACTCCATTAAATTCTGATCCGCAACTATAGAGAATAAGCAAATTAATGGAAAATTTGGTAACAAATCCAAATTGGGTAGAACTCTAGCACATCCCTACAATGAGTTATGGTCTCTCTCTATTATTTAGGAAGATGCCTTAAAGTAGGTCAAACCATTGCTCCATCTATCCCAGTATTGTCTACTCTGAGTGACAAGAGCTCTCTAGGGTCTCAGGCAGAGAAGGATATTTCCCATCACCTGCTAGTTGATCCTTTTAAATCTGCAGTGAGCAACCTCCAGTCTGTGGACCTTATTAGGCCCAGCACAGGTCTCAGTTTGGCTTACAAGGCTATTTCCTGCAGACCACACCCACCTATCCCATGCCTGACATCATATTTTTATTTATTTTTTTATTTAATTTAATTTATATACCGCCCTAAGCCCGAAGGCTCTCTGGGCGGTGTACATAAAAGGTAAAAGCAGACACAATATATAAATACAATAAATATAATAACTCAAAAAAACAAAAACACACAAACAATACGAGAACCAAACAACATCCAGAATACAACATAGTAATAAAATACTGTAAAAAATACACTTTAAAATGCCTGGGAGTATAAAAAGGTTTTCACCTGGCGCCAAAAAGATAGCAGCGTCGGCGCCAGGCGCACCTCATCGGCAAGACCATTCCACAGTTCGGGAGCCACAACCGAAAAGGCCCTATTTCTAGTCACCATCCTCCGAGCTTCTTGATGGGATGGTACTCGGAGGAGGGCCTTAGATGTTGAGCGCAGTGTACGGGTAGTTTCATATTGGGAGAGGCGCTCCACCAGGTATTGCGGTCCCATGCCGTGTAAGGCTTTATAGGTCAAAACCAGCACTTTGAATTTAGCCCGGAAACAAATAGGAAGCCAGTGCAGACAGGCCAAAACAGGTGTTATATGAGCGGACCTTCTGGTCCGCGTCAACAATCTGGCCGCTGCATTCTGGACTAACTGTAGTTTCCGAACTATCTTCAAGGGCAGCCCAACGTAGAGCGCATTGCAGTAGTCCAATCTAGAAGTTACCAGAGCATGAACGACTGAGGCGAGGTCGTCACTGTCCAGACAGGGACGTAGCTGGGCTACCAATCGGAGATGGTAGAAAGCATTCCGTGCCACTGAGGCTACCTGAGCCTCAAGAGACAGGGAAGGGTCGAAAAGAACTCCCAAGCTACGAACCTGTTCTTTCAAGGGGAGTGTAACCCCATCCAGAACAGGGTGAACATCCACCATCTGGGCAGAGAAGGCACTCACTAACAGCGTCTCGGTCTTGTCTGGATTAAGTTTCAGTCTGTTAGCTCCCATCCAATCCATTATCGCGGCCAGGCAACGGTTTAGTATGTTAACAGCCTCACCTGAGGAAGATGCAAAGGAGAAATAGAATTGCGTGTCATCAGCGTACTGGTGACAACGCACTCCAAAACTCCTGATGACCGCACCCAGCGGCTTCATATAGATGTTGAAAAGCATGGGGGACAGTACCGATCCCTGTGGGACTCCACAATGGAGAGTCCAGGGTGTCGAGCAGTGTTCCTCAAGCACTACCTTCTGTTGACGACCCACCAAGTAGGAGCGGAGCCACTGCCAAGCAATACCCCCAACTCCCAACTCCGTGAGCCTTCCCAGAAGGATACCATGGTCGATGGTATCAAAAGCAGCTGAGAGATCAAGGAGAATCAACAGGGTCACACTCCCCCTGTCCCTCTCCCGACAAAGGTCATCATACAGGGCGACCAAGGCTGTTTCGGTACCAAACCCAGACCTAAAACCGGATTGAAATGGATCAAGATAATCAGTGTCATCCAAGAGTCCCTGGAGCTGGCCGGCCACCACCCATTCCAGAACCTTGCCCAGGAACGGAACATTCGCCACAGGTCTATAGTTGTTCAAGTTATCTGGGTCCAAGGAGGGTTTCTTCAGGAGCGGTCTCACTACCGCTGCTTTTAGGCAGTCAGGGACCACACCCTCTCGCAAAGAGGCATTGATTACCTCCTTGGCCCAGCCGGCGGTTCCGGTCCTGCCAGCTTTCACCAGCCAAGAGGGGCAAGGATCCAGCACAGACGTGGTCGCCCACACCAGTCCAAGGATCTTGTCAACATCCTCAAGCTGCACCAACTGAAACTCATCCAATAAATGAGGACAAGACCGTGGTCTGGATGCTTCATTGAATCCAGCTGCTATAATATTGGAGTCTAAGTCCCGACAAATGCAAGCGATCTTAGTTTGGAAGCGTCCAGCGAACTCATCACAGCGGGCTACAGATGAATCTATAGTATCCCGAGGGCCAAGATGTAAAAGCCCTCGTACAGTTTTAAAAAGCTCCGCTGGGCGGGAGAGTGATGCCTTAATACTGGCAGCAAAATAACTCTTTTTTGCTGCCCTCACCGCTGCTGTATATCGCTTAGAGCAGGCACTTACCAAGGCATAATTGCATTCGTCAGGAGTCAAATCAAGGGTATGTCCCAACACATGCGTCGGGCCAGTAACAAACTGAGAATTGAATTCAAAGTATTTACTCCAAACAGAGCACACACCACCACCCCGCAGATGTTTGTGGAGGAAAAATCTGTTTAGAGGAAGTGCTTTGAATCCAAGCCACTTTCTCTGCAGAGGGGGAAATGCTCCATTTACAAATGGAGCATTTCCCCCTCTGCAGAGACTTCAAAGGGGCACCCTACAACCACTGATCATCAGTTCCTGCAAGCTTGTTTGAAGGCATGCTCCCGGCGCAAATCGACTGATGGACACAAAAAGTGCATCTTCAAAGGACGTTGCTGTAACTGCTGATTATGACATTCAGTGACTTGATAGGTGAGTTGTCTCACCCACCTGTCAAAGTTGGCCCACGTGTGTGTGTGAGGTTAGGAAGCCAGAGGCTGGATCCAGTTCCCCACCCCTGTTTAAAATGGAGATGCTGGGGGGCTGAACCTGGGGCTTGCTGCATGCAAAGCACGTGCATTTCCACTGAGCTATGCCCTCTGGACAGAGCTTGGAAAAGTTACTTTTTTGAACTACAACTCCCATCAGCCCAATCAAGTGGCCATGCTGGCTAGGGCTGATGGGAGTTGTAGTTCAAAAAAGTAACTTTTCCAAGCTCTGCCTCTGGGGGAAAAGGTAGGAGAAAGAACATCCCAAAGACCAAGGTAACAAGGGAATTTCATGCACAGTGCTACTCCACAGCTGGTATTGGCTCCCCTGAGCTGTGCCAATCTTGCGGGATACACCCAGGTGCCACATC
This sequence comes from Rhineura floridana, assembly GCF_030035675.1. Taxonomy (NCBI): domain Eukaryota; kingdom Metazoa; phylum Chordata; class Lepidosauria; order Squamata; family Rhineuridae; genus Rhineura; species Rhineura floridana. The sequence continues at coordinate 23,670,918 of NC_084496.1, read as the reverse complement.
TATACATACTTGCCCCTGCTTTACGAGGCGTTTCTAGCCGCTCCCGCTCTTCAGAGGCCTTGTCCATGACCGGATGCTGTTGTCTGAGTGCCTGGGGTTGTGGCCGAGAGGGCAGATCAGCTTCTGGCTCCTGATGCAGGGAAGCTTCCTGGCCCAGAAGGGTCCCACTCTGCAGCCCCCTACTCTGAGACTGGGCTACAAGGCGGGTGCTCTCTTGCAACAGTTTCTTTCTTTGCTGGTGCTTGGCACGGAGCTTCTTCAGGGTAGGATTCTGTCCGCCGGCTGCCTCTGGTTCCTTCTTCTGGGGAACCCGGTTCAGCAGGTGAGCCGCAGCCAGACGCCCGGGCCGAAGGACCTCATTGTCCACAGGGCTCTTCAGCTGTCGCTCCAGTTCATCCAGCTTGCTTCCCTGGCTTTTCAGGGCATCCTGGAGGCTCTCCAGGGCTTTCTGTAGGCCGCCTTGGCCGATGCGCACGGCTTGGGTGGCCTGTCTGTGGCTCTCAACTTCTTGGGTCATATTGGACAGGAGCGCACTCTCTGCTGCACTCTGCCAGTCCCTCTCACGCAAGGATTCCTCCAGGGCCGCAATCTTCGAGTCTTGCTTCTTGGTCTTGTTCTGCAGCTTCTTCACCCAAGCTTTCAAGTCTCTTAGCTCCTCCTGCGTGGCTGTGTGAGTCTCATTGGCAGCAGACTCCAGGCTCTGGTGTTGGTTCAGCAGCTGCTCAAACTTGGTGTTGATGCCATCAGAAGCGTTGTAATTCCCTGCAATCTCCTGAAGGCGCAGCAGAGTGACCCCCTGGAACCGCCGGAACTGATAAAACGGTGTGGGAATGGAGAAACACCGGTTAGGGATTCAGACAGGACTCAGGGTAGAAACACACTCACTGTTCTGCTGGTTCCAGTGCGTCTCCTCTCTTCTGAAAACGGGGGCACACGACGCTAGTCAAACCCCGCCCCTTTTTACTGTAAAACCAGGTGGGATCAGCTCGAGTTATGATGTTGTTTTAAATTCAGCTTCAAAGAGATTTCACAACTGATCGGCAGATCAACCCATTCCCCCCTCCAGGTGTGGTTAATGGAAATGCTTTGATCTGGCGACTAGTGTTTTTACAGCCCTACAGACAAAGAGTCTGGGAAGGTGAGGCATTTGGCATGCCCAGGAGAACTGCATCACAGCAAATGGCTTAGAATAGGGGCAGGGAGTCAAATGTGGCCCTTCAGTCCTTTCTATCTGGCCCTCAGAAACGTGCTCAGGCTACACATTCCACTGGCTTTGCTATGCAGCCTGAGTGTTTTGTTGTTCTTGGACTGGAATGCGTCCTTGTATTCTGATAATGCCTCTCACTGGCTTGTCTGGGTAGAGGATAGAGAGGGGTGTGCATAGAACAGGAGTAGTCAAAAGGATGCCCTCCAGATGCTGTTGTACTACAACTCCTATCTGCCCCATCTAGCATGGCCAGTGATTGAGGATGAGGGGTCTTGGAGTCCAGCCACATCTGGAGGATACCAAATTGGCTCCCCCAGCGTGGAAACTAGCCAACTATACAAAAGTAAAGTTTACATTTGTTGTTTCAATGCATAAGGCCCTCGGAAGATTGCCCAGAAGGGAATGTGGCCCCCAGGCTGAAAAAGGTTCACACTCCCCTGGCTTGTCCAGCAGGGGCACTGTTAGGGAGGTGGGCTGAGCCCCAGATCTTTTGCACTGGGCTCTAAATCTACTGCCCTCCCCTCCCTTTAATAACTTCTATTAAAAAGACAACACACACCTTTGCTTACAGGGTGGCCGAGTGTGCTGCAAAGCACGGTGCCAGTGAGACCGCATCCACCTGCCATCTCAATTTGCTCGGAAGCAAATCTGCATCATGGCCCTGTGCTCTCGCGTTTTTAAGTACATAGCACAGATGTAGGAAACCATTAACCCTCCAGATGTTGCTTAACTATGACTTCCATCAGCCCTAGCAAGCACGGCCAGTGGCCAGGGATGACGGAAGCATTGTTCAGCAGCATCTGGAGGGCCCAAAGTTCCCCACACTTGAACTAACAGGGCCCCTGTTTGGCTGGTTTTGTCCCTTCCATCGTTTGGAATATGCTTGGCAGTGACAGCATCTGTGCCATGCCCAGTCCTGACCTGGTACCAGACCAGACACTAAGCCCTTGGGGGATGAACCAGACACCCCACAGGTCTCACGGACCTTGAGGAGCAGGCAGGCCCTCCTAGAACCAGTGCTGAGGATCTCCTGGATGGGCCTTCTGGTGGAAGACCTGCTTAAGAATCCTTGGTGCTGTTGGAGGATGAGGTGGAGCCAATCCTCAGCCCTTGAGCATGCTGGCGCCAAAGGCTGAAGAGCGATGACATAGCATGGATCTATGGACCCAGAGTTATCACACTACTCATGAGTAAGCAATCCTTGGAATTCTTTTGCACCAGCAGCTGGGGTTAGGATGTGATCTAAGAGGCCATAGTACATAAGGTCTCCTTGCACCTTCCAGTTGCTGGTTCTGATTCTAGGTCACCTGCCTGGCTGTGGAGGACCTTGCTTGGCATCACCCCCATGCTGTTGACCTTGGACCATTGCCTGACCTAGCCTCTGGGTCACGTTTTGGACTTAGACTTATCCCTTGTGCATGACCTTGGTTTGTTGAGACTTTGCTGCATCTTGAACTCTGCGCTCTTGGGTGTTTTGCTAAAAAGCTTTTAGGACTGAGACCCTAGCCCCTGAGGGCACCCCCTTGAGCATGACAATCTGATGTGTACTTGTGAACACACACACGCCTTTGGGTCAAGATGCAGGATTATATTTTTCCACCAAGTTTCTTGGAGCTGATGAGTAAACCCAACTATATTTAGGAAGTGATATCTCTACAGTAACAACTGTAGTTATTTATAGCTTTAACTGGAAATCATTCACGGGTATAATTATGACTGACATGTATATGTTTATTTTATTATTTTTTTTAGGAAATATTTCACATCATCATTTCTTAGTTTACATGTTTCCTTGAGGAGCATGTTTTTCTATAACTGGCAAAAGTGAGCGTAGTAGCTCCCATTAGCCCAGGAATGCGGAACCTACAGCCCGTCAGATGGTCTTGGACTCATCAGCCCCAGCCAACATGGTTAATGGTCAGGAATGGTGGGAGCTGTAGTTCAGCAACATCTGGAGGTCCACAGGTAGCCAAGAGCTCAGGCTAATGATTGCCAGAAACCATTTTAAATTTCCCAGAATTCCAAAATCGCTTCAGAACAGGGCTTTCTGGGGAAAACAGTATGGCAGCTACTGTGACTCTGCCTCCCTGCAAAAGCATTTCATCTCATCCCGGAAAATCCCAGGGGGAAAACGGCCAACGTCAAAGCCTGGAAAATGGCTGAGAAATGAATGGTCCTTGTCCATTTGATCTAGGTTTAGTTAAAACATTATCAATAACTTTACCACTACTAATTACTATTATCAATAATAATAAAAAAGCATAACCTAAAGCACAATCGTATCTGCTAGTAGGAGATTACGGCTAATCCTTGCTCAGATGGCCTCTAGTAGGACTGACAAGATTTGGATAGCACAACAGCAGCCACTCTCACTAATTTTTAGAGAGAAACATGACCCAAAGCCTGATGAGTCATCGGGACTGGATTGAAGTGGTGTCCAGACTTGTTTGCTGCCAGCTGCCGATTCCACTATATTTGATGAGCGCATACCATTGAGCATCACAGATGCAATGATTGCAAACAGATGTCTCCTTCAGTACAGCAACAAGTCTCCCTATTGTCTCAACAGCACCAAATAACCTACAATAATGGTCATTGTCCCCATTGGAAGAAAGGACAACACCCATCCACACCATAAACATAGTTCCCCCCTCAAGACTTCTACAAATTGAGGATCTTTCTTGAGCTCTTCCTGCCAGTGTTAAGAGACGACCTCTAAAGGTTCCATTGCTTTGTTTATAATTGCCCGTTATAGCTGGCTGCTGGGCAGACAACTCACACCACTTCAAATCCACTGCCTTTCTATTTGGGCTTCCAGTTTACTGGTACCAGTGCCAACCAGTAGGCTCCCTTTCCCTTAGCAAACCTAACTACCAAACCACCAGCAAAGACACACGCCAACACTACTATTATTGGTACTTGATCATGTTTGTGGGGTTTTTTTGTCCCTGTTCAAACGGTTTGGGATTTGGTGATCCTTAGGACCCAGAACCCCACATCAAAGGAGGATTGTCCAATTTCTAGGGGCTTTTCAACACCCCTCACTCATTTGGTTTCCTGTTCTTTCGTAACTTGCAAGTAGTATTCTCACTGACGCTGCATGCACGCCATACATTTAAAGCACAGGACTTCCCCCAAAGAATCCGAGAAATGGTAGTTTACCCCTCATAGTTCCCAGCACTCTTTACATTTCCCAGGATTCTTTGGGGGAAGTACTGGGCTTTACATATTCTTTAAATATAGGGTGCATACACAACATGAGTCAAGGACTACCACACCCTCTGATCAGACTGGTTAGATTGATGCATAATAGAGTAGTTGTTTTGTTAACTCCGGTAGGTCAGTTGGAGATAAACAAAGTTTATTTAATACTAGGGGCTTCCATCCCTGCATGCTTTGTACACCAGCCCTCCCACTTGAACATAGGAATGGGAACCCCGGCACCCTCACCAACCCCAGTGCCTCCAGGCATTGGTATGTGGTGGATACTGCCAGCCCACTTGCACTAATCAGGCCCTCACCTGCTACCCCACACCTTGCCCAGTCTACTGCCACCCCATCACCTAGCCTTGCCCACCTGCCAGCCGGCCTCCCTCCCTCATCTGCCCACTTGCTGGCATGCCTCCCTCCTTCGCTTGCCTGCCTCTCCTGTTGCTGCTGCCATAACCCTGCAGCATTTAGAAGGCTGTTGTCACGTGATTATAGTTTAATGGGCAGCCTAAGAAAAATCTATGTATGGACATCATTTTGCCAATGTCCAAAATGGCAGTTGGACAAAAGTGTGTGTCTATGGCAGAATATCGTATAATCTCATATAACACACACACATATGTCAGGAGTGACACCTTCTTTGTGTCACTATGCGTTGCATAAATCTGCTTTGTAATAATTATGTATTCTGCAGCAGTTACCGTTTCGATCTGCTCTCTTGAGAAATTAACAGAGAACATAGTTTTGGAAGGGACACCAGAAAGAAACATTATGAGAATATCGAGATGGAGAAGAGCGCATCCCAAATAAATCTGGTACTGCCTTCTTATTGGAACAATATCTGCTAGTATCAGGAATAATGCTAAAATCAAGTCAAACATAACACAGTGTAAAATACAAAATGGGAAATGTTAATCTTCAGCATTTCATTCTATGCAACCTGCAAGTACTTTCTGTTCTGGCTGGAACAGTTTTAAACTTGTTTTTAAAACTGTAACTGTGTGATCTGTTTTTATAACTATATTATATTGTCATAACCAGCCCTAAGACCTTATGGTGTGCGGTGGGTAACAAATCTTTCTTCTTTTTCTTCTGCCACTAGGAATTAGTATTTTAATTTTTTTAAAAAATCCATACGCGATCTACATGTCCAAAAGCGTTGGACATCAATATTTTAAAAGTTAATTTTTCAAATGTTTATGCAATTGAACGATTTTACTGTTCCAGAGCTAGAATATTATCAATAGATATAAACATGGATAAAATATCTCAGGAATAAATAAGAAAAAGCCACATTTAATCTGAAATCTTGAACAAATTAATATATTTTTTAGAATTTTGAATTCCCACATTTGAATTTTTATTTATTTATTACATTTTATATCCCACCTTTCCTCCAAGGAGCTCAAGGTGGAGTACATGATTCTCCCTCTCCCCATTTTATCCTTACAACAACCCTGTGAGGTAAGTTAGGCTGAGAAGCAGCAGCTTTGGGGCTCGTTTAAAAGGTTGCTAGATGGTTGTTTGTCAACACACTCTTATCCAGAGTCCAGAAGAAATCTATCTATAGATCTGTGATAGGTGGAGAGCAGATTCGTGATTGACATGTCCACACCCAGTGGGCCTATCTTGAGTACCGTTAGGGGAATGACACGCTGTGCGAGCCTCACCTGCTCTTCCAGTCGTCTAAACCTCTCAAAGAATGGCTTCCTTTGTTCCACTGTCCCAGGCTGATGGAGCAGGATGCCCTGGAGACAGATGGCGGCATGAACCACCAAGATGCACAACATTCTTTGTGTTTGCAGCATCCCAAGAGCCACACACATCTTCTAGGTGCGAAGGTAAAAGATTTGGTCCAGCGCCTGGAAAGGAGACTTCCGCTGACACTCCAGTGTTTGGGTAGCGACTGCGGTGTTCCCTTTCCTTGAGCTTCTGAACGCTCAAGTTCCTCCCCCACCAAGCTAAAAAGAGACCCTAGTTTGTTCTCAGAATAGATGAGATCCACAGACTTCTCTGGCATTCTCAAGAAGCCAAGTTTAGTTCCAAAGCTTGGCAGTCTCATGAAAGCAATACTGGGGGAAGGGAGAACCTGGCTTCATTTTTTGGACTTTCTTCCAGCACCTAGAAATTAGGATAAGCAGCCCAGTCAGTCGGTTGACTGCCTATGGCCATAGGTAGGTATTCCAAAAATCCCGCTGTGTAGGTAGGTAAAAACTACTTTTTAAAAAAAATAGTGTCATCTGTTCAAAGGTAGGAGGGTAGCTTGCCCCCCGCTAGGGCTTGAAGGATCTGTCCATTTCGGTTCTCTGTTTCTTTTTTCCAAGCTTCAATTCAGTTCTGCAGCAGTTTGCAAATTTTCTTTTTTTTAAAATCCTCATGAAAAAGTTTCGGCATTTTAGTGTGAATTTCACCTACTGAACACATTTTTGTTTCTAATGAGCATGTTTCCGCAAGCAATTTCTCCTAACGGAATGAAGTTTTGTATGCTTTTCCCCACTAACATATTCATTTTTATTCACACTCCCCCAATACTGGCATTTTTGTAAACATTGGTTGGTTGGAGAGCAACATCACAAAATTCAGTTAGTGCCAGTTTTAAAGGAGGCCGTGTTTCGCTTCTCGTCTTGTTTCAGAAATGCAAATTTGATAGATTTTACTTTAAATGTGAACTGAATGAAATGTCTCCCTATCCATTCCCTCTACCCTACAGCATTTGGCAGCGGGTGGTGGTGGTGGTAAACCAAGCAACAGAACAAAGCTGCTTTTACTAGCCATCTACTCTAAGCAAGGTCGCTTCCAGACTACCACTGCAGTGGGATTCAATCACATCCTGGCAAATTCCGGCTATGCAATTAAACCTGATTTGCCAAACAAACCCGCCTTCCCCAAAGATCAGTCTACTTCTGACAAGGAAAAGTGACACAAAGACTGTGTCAAGAGCATTCCCCCCCAATTTCATCCTCATAACAACCCTGTGAAGTAGATCAGGCTGAGAGTGTGTGACTGGCCCAACGTCACCTAAGGAACTTCCTGGCTGAGTGAGAATTTGACACCAAGGCGATGGACACACTTGCAGTTATAGTGGTTTCAGGGTGTCTCCGCCCGTTTTGTGCATCTGGATACACACATCGTCAGTCAAACGCAGCCCCTTTTTACTCCAAAATCTGGAATTGTTGCAATCGGATGCATTTTTCATTCAAGCCAGCTTCACACCAACTTAAAATGGTTTGGTCGATAACCCCGTTGCCCCTCCAAGGTGTGTCCAATGTGGGCTGTCCAAAAGGTCTGGCATCATCAGCAGTGGGGCTGGGTGTATTCCAATCAAACAGCAAAGATGTGTGAAGCCAGGTGCAGATTTGTTTCAAGCCACAACCAGACAAAACGGTCTCGCTGCTTTTTAAGGAACTAGCATCCAGTGCACGTAGCCCGAGTCTTTTATCCTGGTCCTAATGTGACACTCCACGCACTAGGCCAAGAACAGGGGAACTTTTTCAGCTCGAGTTGCATCTCCTAGCAGGCACCATTCCAAAAACCACATGCCAGGGATGAGTGGGACAATAGATGTGACTCTTATCACATGTACAGTAGGCAACAGTCCTGCCACAAAAAAGCCAGAGATTTCTACATGTACATCTCTCTATCCGGGCAAGCAAAAGGAACAAAACTGGAGGGGGATGTGGTGTGGAGTGGGACCAGTGAGGGATGTGGCCTGTGGAGGGTGTGTGTGGCCTTGGAGAGACCTATGGGCCATATGGAGAGGCCTGGGGGCTGTAAATGCTTCCCCAGCTAACCAAGGTCCACTGGAAGAGGGCCTAAACACCCCACTCACAGACAGAAATGGGAAGCTGGGATGCCTCTTCTTCCATAAAATATTCAGGGGATTCTGCTGCACCAGGGTGGAAAATGGGAACGAAGAAGCAGAACGATGGCCACCTCTCAGCTACCTGGTCACCGACTAGATTCAGAAGCACTCCTTGCCTCTTTGGTCTACAGGAAGCAAAACTGGACAGATTGCATTTTTGCAGAGTGCAAAAAGAAAATTGCAACCTGTTGCTATATGAGACTTCACTCAATGCCTTATGCTTATCTAGAAGCATTAAAAGAAGGAACATAGGGAGCTGCCTTCTACTGAATCAGACCATTGTTCCATGTAGCTCAGTGTTGTCTACACTGACTGGCAGCAGCTCTCCAGGGCATCTTTCCCAGGCCTACCTGGAGATGGTGGGGATCGAACCTGGGACCTTCTGCATGCAAAGCAGATGCTCTACTACTGAGGGATGGTCCTTCTCCAAGAAGAAAAGCTGTGTTTAGGCCACAGAAATGTCTGCTTACCCAAACTATGTCAGCTCTGCACTGAGACAGCAGTGCCGGTGGGGGCTGGAAATTCCTGGGTAGTTATCAGGGCGGGAAAGTCCTTAGCTGGCAGTCTGGTCGTAAATCTGCCAGACTAACGAGGATGAAGCATGATAAGGGCAAGGCCCTTCCTAAGCTTATATGCCAAGCCAGAAATCCAGAAGCGAGGTCAGTAGAGGTCCAGGTTCAATTGCCAAGGGGTCAGTCCTAGATAAGATTCAGGGAAACTAGAAACACACAAAGCCACGCCTGACGTTGTACTCAGCAACAAGCTGAAGCCAAGGTTTGTCTTTTAAGGAGCAGGTTTGTCAGCAGGTGTGAGCCCTCAGCGTTTTGGCCGTAAGTGGACAGGCCTGCCCCTCTTCTGCCTGACCTTCTGCTGTCTACGTTCTGCAGGTGAGGGGGGAGTCTCCTGTTCACTGCCTGCGTCTGGCTGAAGGGCTTCAGCTGTGTCTGGGGTGCTCTGCAGCTGAGGGGGAGAAGGAGCTGGGTTCTTAGGAGTTTCCTCCGTTTCTCCTTCTGGGTCTGCTGCTGTTACTCCCGAGTCATCCTCGTCTCATGAGTCCTCTGACGGAGCCATGACAAACTACTTGTTACAAATTGCTACATGTAGTAGCACCATCTGAAGCTGAAACCTTGTTTATTGGGTAACAAATAGGATGGGCAAAGAGGGTGGTGAAAAGGGAGAGGGCCTTTTCAGTTGTGGTTTCCCTCCTTTGGAATATGCTCCCCAGTGAGGTCTGCCTGGCGCCTTCATTGACATCTTTTTGGGACCAGGTAAAGATGTACCTTTTCTCCCATGCATTTGATAGATTGAGATGATGTTTTGTTTTTAATATGCTGCCAAACCTTCCTGTGGCTGTGTGGGGGTAGTACTGCTATTGTTTTGTTATTGTTTATTGCTATGTTTTATAGTGTGTTCTAATATGTTTTTTAATAATGTTTTTAATCATTTTTTAAAGTTTTTTTTAAAAAATGTTTTTAATGCTGTTTTCTTTTAATGTATTTTAAGATCTGTCTTTATGATGTTTTAGTGTTTGTAGTGCTTTGTTTGCCAACCTGGGCTCCTGCTGGGAGGAAGGACGGGATACAAATTAAATAATAAATAAACAAATAAATAAATGTGTTTTATTTTAACATTGTGTAAGTCACTTGGGGACCTGCGGGTATCAAGTGACTAATAAATCTAAAAAATAAAAATAATATTTTCTGTTGGTCAAACACCGTACTTTGAAAGCACATTTAATGCACATGACCTCCCCCAAAGAACCCTGGGAACTGTAGTTTTCCCCTCACAGAGCTACAAATTTCCAGGACCCTTAACTACACTTCCCATGATTCTTGGGGGGAAGTCACATGTTTAAATGTGTGTTGGACGTGCTTCAAATGTATGCTATGGATCTAAATGTTTTACCTGCACCGTCTTTTTCTTGCCTAGCTCAAGAGTAGCAAAATTAGGCAGGTAGTTTTTGGGAAATGGATTGAAATTGCTGCTTATCAGGATCTGCTACCTGAGGCACCATCAACCGCATGTTTCAACCAGAAATGTGGTTCTTCATGAATAGCTATATGTCAGTGTCTTCCACCAGGGCCACTCAGTGCTTCTCTGGCCAAGGGTAGTGAACTCAAGAGGACTAGTGTTTCGGACAATATGCCAGCTTGAAATGGCTACTTTTCAGATCTTCCTGGGCTCCTGCTTTCTGTCTCTTTTCCCCCCTTTTTCTTTATTTTCCCAGGGGAGAAGGAATGTAATTAAACCAAAATGACTTTGCCTGGTAGTAAATTGAAGCTATGCCTTACACATAGAAGTAGAACTATCTGATTATCACTGGACTCCCAAATATGGTTCCTGTGGTCTCCACAGCACCCTCAGACATGTCCATTGCTGCCTGCCAAGAGTCATTTTTCATTTAAAATTTTAAAAAAGTAAATTGAGGGGTTTGGGGGTTTTTGTGGGGTGACTGGCCTGCTTTTTTGTTTTATGTTTTGGGGTGTTTTTCCAGTTATTTGAGTGGAGGGAGTTCTGAATATCACCAGTTTTTCTTCTGTGATATGAGTATTTTGTGCCAGCCATTGTAGATTTCCAAATGTGTCCCCAGATCTAAAAAAGTCAGGGACCCCTGGAGTAACACAAAGTCTCTTGGTTTCCTGTTTTTAATTTGAATTCTCCATTTCACACTGTTATGAGAGGTAAAAGCACAATGTGTCTGCATAAGAGAGAGCAGACCTAGAGACAGATCACTTGTTTTTTCACCTCAGCTGGCATCTGACATCTAGAGATCAGTGGGGTCATTGTAAACTCTACCCCAATTGGCAACTTGGAGATGAATAACACTGGACTACACTGCAGGGCTGTTGTAAACCACAGTCTCTTACTCTCAAGCTCACCCTTAATATTGGGGAGGGGTAACAATACTGGATTGCACTGCAGGGTTGCTGTAGTCTGCAGTCTCTTGGCTTCATCCCTTCTGAGACCCAGGCATGCCCCCCCCATATAGGGGTATTAGGACTTGCCCGTACAGTGTATTGCAGTGGTTCCCAAACATTTCTCTCCCCCTCAGACCACTTGAAAATTGCTGAGGTTCTTGGTGGACTACTTAATGATTCGACAAAATTCAAATAAGAGTAAAATATAAAAATCACTATGCCTATTTAATGCAGACAGACCGCTTGAATGAAGTTCAGGGACCACAGTTTGTAAACCCCTAGTGCAGTGGTTACAGCATCGAACGAGGAGCCTGGAAGCCAGGGTTCAAATCTCCACTCAGCCACAATGTTCTCTGGAATTCCTTGGGACAGTTTTTATCTTCCAGCCTAACCCACCGAGGTTAAACATTGTTAAAAATACGATAAAGAAATAATAGTGGACTACACTGCAGGGTTGTCGTAAGCCACTGTTCCTCTTCCCGCTATGAGAGTAGGAGTAGGAGATGCTGCCTTGGGGGAGGTGCGGGGTGGAAGAGACTAACGGCCAATCACTTAACTCCGCGAAAGTCAAGGCATTCTCATTTTCGAAGTAAGTGCCCGCTTCAAACATGCCATGAAAAGGAAACCGGAAAGCTGGCCTCCTGGCTAAAGGCGTGTGCTCCCTCTAAAACGTCCGCATATCTGTGGTCACGAGGGGACCCTTTTGCCGCCGGGCCTGTCAAGATGGCTGCTGCGGGGACCGGAAGTGCCGCTCGTTGGTTCCAAGGACTTTAACCACCCCCTTCGGGTTGTGTATTCTTTCTCTCGACCGCCAAGAGGCGCGCGCACGCAAGTCCAAAGGAGGAGGAAAGAGAGTGACGGTCAGCACGCATGCGCGGCTAGCAGTCGGTTCCGGCGGGGCTCAGCTGAGGAGACGGAGATGCCGCCGCTGTCAAGGCGGGTGAGGAAGGAGCTGGCCCAGTGGGCCCGGATCTCCCGAGCCCCAGGCCTCCCGAGGATCAGTGTCCGGGGCGGGGGGAGTCGCACGAAAAGAGATAGGGGGGAGGCCGGTCAGTGGGATGTCGTTGCTGTTGTTTACTATTATTTCTAGCATTGTTATTTCTCTACAGCGTTATTGTTTCTGGGTTGTATCCGCCTGATTTCTCCTCAGAGTAGACTCACTGACGCGAGCGGAGTCAACTTTGGCCCTCCTCATTAAATCTGAGCAGGGCTGAGGTTGGATAGGAACAGTAACATTAATAAAAACGTCTCGCATCCAGAGCTGGCCATCGCCATGACGAGGGATTTTCAGTGAACGCGTCGCTCATTGGTTCTTTTCATCCCCCCCCCCCGTAGGGGTTACCTAGATGCGGCACTGCTTACGTTTCGTGTTCTCGTGAGAGTCGATAATAAAAAAAAAATAGGCCTAAAAACAGCAGTATTATAGCCAGTGATCGGCCTGCTCGGAGTAGACCCGCTGAACGTAATGAACGTGATTCCTAGGATAGTAGATTTGGAAGGGCATCGAGTCCAACCTCCCTGCTTGATGCAGGAATCCGAGTTGAACCATAGGTTCATTAATGCCAAGAAGTCTACTCTTGAGTAGAATTTGGGTGGCTGCAACCCAGTAATAATAGTGGTAAAGGTGTGTAGGAGATGACTGGGCAGCTTTGTCTACAAGCCCCTCCCCCCAAGTGACTCAGGCAGAGAAGATGAATGGCATCCCTCATACTCTTCCCCCCCCCCCGACCCTTATTGGGTGACCCTTCAGGCAGGCTGAGCATTGGGGGGGGGAGGTGGTGACAACAACACAGGAGGGATCTAAATCTTCTTTCTGGAGGGGGGGGCAGGCAAGCTCCCTCCCAGGCTGTGGGAATTTGCAAGGATGATGGGTAAATGGAGGTGTGTGTATGAGAGAGAGAGAGACTTTTTATTTTCCTTGGGTTTATTTGAGGGATGTGTTGTTTATTAAAAGATTTCAAGCTCACCTTTCATCAGCAGTGATATTAGGGCAGGGCGCAGCATAAAATACATTCCACAGTGAAGTAAAACAAACAGTAGAACAATGTAAAAAAATAATATATTGAATTCAGTTTGAAACTTTTTCAAAATGGCCTGCAATTCAAGCTTAGCATTTCTGTCAACAGGTGTTACTGTAATCACCTGCTTCTGACAGATTTTTATTGCCCATTCTTTCCTTTGTGCGATCTGAGCTATTACGAGATTTTGAAAGATGTGGCTGCTTTCCTGGAAACCAGCGCATGCATGAGATGTTGTTTTGTTTGTCTTGTTCATTTGTCATTGTTTTTTTTTTTTTTTTCAATAATTTTTATTCAGATTTTCATAAAACATACAAGACAAAATCATAAAACATTCAAAGACAAAAAACAAAATCAAAAATAGTTAAACAAAAAAAAAAAAAAATAAAAAAAAAAAAATAAAAAATAAAGAGTAAAATATTGACTTCCCATTTGTCAAAGATCAAATCAGTTATAAGTCTATAATATATAACAATCCTGTCTCTTAAGTCATATTATAAAATCACTTTCCTCCAGTAGTTATCTTACTTAATCATCAAATCTCATAAACATTACTTTATTCTTTCCACAAAAAGTCAAAGAGAGGTTTCAATTCTTTAAGAAATATATCTATCAATTTTTTTTTCCAGATAAGCATATCGATTAATCCATCTCATTACTAATTATGATAATCTTATTGTCATAACCATAGTCAAAATAAACATTTCAATTAATCCATCACATCAGAATCTGTTAGGTTCAATAATTTCAGTAGCCATTGTTCTATTATCTCTATTAGTTCCATTTTCCATCTTCCATCTTCAGTAGTCTTGTTAAGTCCAGTAATTTCAATATCCAATCTTCCATTATCAGTATTCCATAATAATCTTGCTGTCAAAGCCATAGTCATATAGTAAGAGTCTGATGGGAATTACCTCTATCCCAAATATTTTCTTGCCATCCATTCTGAATAGGTTGCTGAAATACTGCTGTAAAATCATATCTCTGTTCTTTTTTTCAAAATGCACTGGGTCATCTCTTAAAAGTTTTTCCATTGTCACATGGCTGCAGTTAATTCCATAGATTTTCTCTATATTGGGCTCCATCACATCATTCCAGTCCAGAAGATTATCCATGCCATTGATAACTTTATCTCTAGAATCTTCATTCATTTCTTCAGAGATAACATTGAGTTCCAAACAATAGATTTTATTTCTAAAGTCCATAGACTCCAAATCTTGTTCCTGTTCCACGTTGGTTCCAATCTCCGGGATCTCCTCTCTCACAGGGACCCCTATTCCAGTCTCCAGGGTCTCCTCTCTCACAGGAACCCCTGTTCCAATCTCCGGGGTCTCCTCTCTCACAGGGACCCCTTCCAGGGTCACCTCTCTCACAGGGACCCTTATATCTTTAATCTCCTGCTTCATTTTACTCAATTCAATTTTCGTTATCTCAATCTCATCCATTATTTTCTGAAACATAGTTATTTCCAGATTTTCAGCCACTTTCTTAATTGCCATTTTAAAGGAAAAATATAGGAAAACCACTTCTTATTTCAGCAACAATTGGGTTAATACTCCAAACTTGGTGACATCACAGTATAAACAGTGCAGACAGCCTTATCTCTCCAATAGTTAAGTAAACAAAATGCAGTTCCCAGGATCGAAACAATTAATGGCAATCGTCAAGAAACAGATTCGTCAAAATAAAATAGACCAAAAAGAGAGTAGTCTCAAAACAGTATAATATTTTTCAAAATAAAAATCTGGAATAGAAATCCCTCTTCTGTGTATATCTTTAGAATGCAAATCCAGGACAGCTTTTTGCAACAAAAACAGAGATAAGCTATTAATTAGTGCGTAGCAGAGAGAAGTTATGGCTCCCCAGTGAGATGTCAAAAACTGATCAATCTGGCAAATCTCTTTTAAACAGCAACAATTTAAGTCAAGTAAAAGAAAAATATAGAAAGAAGGGTGCTTGCCTGTTAGTGCGTTCTCTCTTAGAAGATAAGATGAACGTTCGCTTTAACAGATAGAGCTTGCTGTTGAAAATCCGTCCCACCTTCGTCGGCTGGACCTCGTCCCATAAATTAATGAGATCTGGTCGTCCCAACAAAAATAGGCTTTGAGGTTAATCTCTTCGTTTCTCCCTACCCGGGAGAAGTTTAATCAGTCAAAAAAAAAAAGAAAAAACTGACTGATATATCTGAATAAGCTTCTTTTGAGGCAGGAGCCCGTCTCAAAAGCAGGCACAGGCTAAGTCACCCTTCCCGGAAGTCGTTCATTTGTCATTGTTGTAGTGTCTATATTTCTTGAATATCTATGTGCAGGATAAGTTAGCATGAGAAAAGACAATAAACCTGTTTACCAAATAAAAGCAAAAAGAATGAAATGAGGCAGTTAAAAAAACAGTAAGGCAGGGTAAAATGATAAAAAGCACTTACAATGTTTGAGCAAGTAAATAGATTTGAATTGCACCAGAATAATAGCGGTGTTGGTGGCTGACAAGTTTAAGGGGAGGGCATGTGATAAATGGGATGCTACCATGGTGCTCTCTCTATCTGTAGCTATAATCAAAGACACACACACACACTGCCTCTCTGTTGCTGCAAAATCTGCTGGGCCAGCCCAAGGTGTGCTTATCTAACCCAGTATCCTACCTCCAAAAAGAGCCAGGCAGTTGCTTCGGGGAAGGTCAGGAGGAGGCCTTGAAGGCAACAGCCCTCCACTGTTGTTTGTTCCCAGCATTTGGCATGCAAAGGTAGACTGCCCTTGTGCATGGAGGCTTCATTTAGCTGTTGATAGATGAATGCAGAATTGAACTATCTAATTTGGGGGAGGCGACACTGTGGCCTTACAGATGTTGATGGACTGTGACTCCTATCAGCCCCGCCCAGTGCGGCCAATGGTCAAGGATGACGGGAGTTGTAGTCCAACAACAGCTGAAAGGCCGCAGGATCCCCAGCCCTGGTGTAATGTTCTATAAGAGCAAAAACCCAGCAGCCACTTCCCTGCTGGCTCATACTTGGATAGGTCTGTGTAGTCCTACATTGTTTTTCCAAGGTTGGCTAGTCAGGAACCTCAACAGAAAACCCACAGCCTGAAGAGAACAGGCCTCTTCCACTGTGGCCACCAGCAACTAACATCCAGATGCAGACTGCCTTTGTGTTGCAGTAGCATTAGCTGCGATGCAGGGCACAGTCACTGAAATCAGTTGGTGTTGCTAATGGGAAAGGCTGCATGTGGATTATGTATCCCTTCTGTATGTAAACAGCATCTTCTCTCTTCACGCCACCCCACCCCCATATATTACAAACTTGGCATTAAAATATCCTTTCCCAATCTTACATAAAACCCATGGGAGGAAGAAACCAGATTTCTAGTAAACATGATAAACATTCTGGGGCTTTTTAAAATACTGTTATATTAACTTCTCATAATAAGCAATTGCGTGCTCCAACGCACGTGAGATGCCCTTTGTCAGTTTGTGGACCTGGACAAATATTTGCAGCAACTGAAGAGTTTTTCTGCTTTGTAGTAGTGAATGACTGGCTTTATTTCTTTGTTTAGAACTAACGAATTTTTCCTTTGCAGGACCAGAGATGTGTGAGATGTGGACTTAACTGCAGGTATGTAAGGGATTCTTGATTTCAGTAGAATAAAAGCATGTAGACTCCTTAACGTTGGCAGGGATTGATGCCACAGATGAGAATGTAAATTGGCACATTTAAACAAGCAAAAATCATGCTAAGCGGTGTTCTTAAGATATCTTAAAGTTTGTGTTGGTTAATCTGTTGACATTTTTGGTAGACATTTTTAAAATACATACTATTAAATAGCCAGAAACTGCTTGATCACTGGCAGTTGGTAGGTGTTCCTCCTAACCTTTGTTCCTCTAAAGCCCTTGAGTCACTAGATCTTTCTTTCTTGCCCCATTTTTTTTTCTGTAAGGCTATAAATCAGTAAAGGATCTAGTCCTTATTAACTTGTTGCATTAGACAATTCCATTATTGTTGTGACAACAACATCAAGAGTTCCCTTGCACCGAAGACATCACCTCTCCCATTTCATTAACAATGTTTCTTTCCATGTTGGATTGTTTTCAAGGTCAAACTAAATTGTCTCGCTGTCTTCCATAGCTGGTGATGTGCTGCAGGGTTTAAGAACGTGCACGCTTTGTTGCTGGTGCCTTTGAGTACAAAGAGAATATGGAGGAGGGCGTAGAATTGCCAACGGAGAGGCTGGAAGTGCAGGCAGCCGCTTCTCCTGGGATCAGCCGGCAGATATCAGTCAGCGAGTTCTCTTGCCATTGCTGTTACGATATTCTTGTCAATCCCACCACCTTGAACTGTGGGCATAGCTTCTGTAGGCATTGCCTAGCCTTATGGTGGACGTCTTCCAAGAAGAATGAGTGTCCAGAATGCAGAGAAAAATGGGAAGGGTTCCCCAAAGTCAACATTCTCCTCAGGTGATTCTGCTGCAGTCTAGGAATGTGATCTTCGTACGATGTGTGAGACATATTGCTCCGCCTCCCCTTGCTTAATAAGAACTGTTGGTCCTAGAAATTTTCATTCCTCGCTGCTTAGATCTTTTAAATGCTCTTCACTCTGGCTTGACATTTCAGTACTGTGTTAGTCTTCCTTGGAGTTGAAAGATCACTGTAGAGCTAGCCTGGTTGCCTCCACTGGCTCTATAGTTTAAAGCGGGGTGGGGAATCTCCAGCCCACAGGCCGAATGTGCCCCTTCAGCCTCTCCAGCTCCTCTTCATGCCCTGTACCCTTGAGGGCTTTTGCCTGCCTAGGATGTGTCCTTGAACAGTGATAGTACCTTGTGCTTCTCTGAATGGAGGTTAGTGTGTGTGTGTGAATCTGTGGCTTCTGCATAACTGGAATGCAGGCTACTGACCAAAGGTCAGGATCATGTTGGTTGTTCCTCCCACTTTTGCGGCTGGCCCCGCCCACCACTGGCACACAGCCCTTGGAAGGCTGCCCATGAGAGACTCTGGCCATCAGGCTATAAAGGTTTCCCCACCCCTGGTTGAAAGGTTTGTGCTGGGTAGAAAAAACAGCAGAGAAGCTTATTGTATTGTGTTGTGCTTTTTAAGATGGTTTTAAAGCTTTTTGTTAAAAAAAATGTTTTTAAAGATGTTTTGTTTTAATATATTTTAAAGTCTGTTTTTGAGTGTTTTTGTTTGCTGCCCTGGGCTCCTTCTGGGAGGATGGTGGGATATAAATTTAATTATTTAATTAGTGTCCAGCTTTTCCTCCATGGAGCTCATGGTAGATTTATCAACCCTGTAATGTAGGCTAAGCTGAGAGAGAGAGAGTGTATGGTTGTGGACAGCTAGTGAGCTTCATGACTGATGATCTGAAGCCAGGTCTCCTCAGTCCAACACTTGGTTCTCTCATTGCCAAGGAGAAAAGACTCCTGCAGGTATGGGCTGGTCGTTGTCCTTGAACGTCGTAATCCACGTGAAGAAAGACTTGTAAAGCAGTTCTCCCTTTTCTAGGGATGCCATCGAAAAACTGTTTCCGGATGCCATCGAGCAGCGGAAGGACGACATCCAGCAAAACAGTGACGCGTCCCACAGCCTTGCCGCCTTCCAGAAATACGGGAGCGATCAGACGCCTGCAGCTCCAAGCGTAGGGAGAATTAATCCCCGAGGAGGGGGATTTTTCTCTGGCGTGCTGACAGCTTTAACTTGTGTGGCAGTAAGTGTTCCCCTGTGAGTTCCCCTTTGGAAAGCACTGTGCTGGTGTTGCAGGAAGGGCTTTTCCAAGGATGGGGTGCTGAAGAGCTGGTTGTACAGTTGCAGCAAATGTAACCATTTAACAAGTCTCTTGACTTAATGGGCCCCTTGAGAGAAATGTTAGACCTTCAAAGGACAGGTCTTGCCCTCTTAGTTCCCCCAAGCAGGAAAGGTGAAGGGAAGCCTGTAGAGTTGACCAGTTGCTAGGTTTGATTTTTGTCTGGCTTGGGAACATATGAAGCTGCCTTTATACTGAGTCAGACCATTGGTCCAACTAACTCAGTCTCGTCTCCACTGGTTAGCTGTGGCTTCTCCAGAGTTTCAGAGAGGGAACTTTCCCAGCCCTGCCTGGAGAAACTGGGGATTGGCCCGGAGACCTTCTGCATACAAAACAGATGCTCTCAACTGTTCTGCTGTGGCTTTTCCTTCTCTGCCTGGCATTTGGCTCTCTGCCTTCCTTTCTGTCTCATCGGCCCTTGTCTACAGGCTCGGGGAAGGTCCGTGGCTCAGTGGCAGAGCATCTGCCTTTCTGGCAGAAAGCCCCAGGTTCAGTCCCCAGGTAGGGCTGGGAGAAGCTCCTGCCAGGAGAGCTGCTGCCAGTCAGTGTAGACAATACTGAGCTAGACGGATCAATGTTCTGACTCAGTATGACACAGCTTCCTGTGCATGAGGCCAGAAAGTGGATGGACACCAGAAGAGAAGAACGGTGTTGGCGGAACATCTGACAGTGTGGATGAATGTGTATTGCTCGCTTCAGCTCCAAGGTGCTTGTAATTTGGAGTGTGTGTGTGTGTATATACTTCCACTGTGCAGTTTTTCCATCATCTGAGCAACAGTGTGATGTATGGCATTATATGAGGGTGTAACTTGCCTGAGGACACTCCATGAGTCCTTGGCTATGAGGCTTCCCAAGTACAAGTCCAGAGCGATCCTCCTGCACATTCTGACTTCTTTGCTCTTGTATTAAACATCTGAACACCCCCATACACACACAGCTCTTCTTTGACTCTCCTGTTTTCCAGGTGGTTTTACTTGGCTATCATTGGAGCAGCCGAGAGTCGGAAGATGATCTCCTTGTTCACAAGCCTGTTGCCAAATGGACTGCTGGGGAGGTGATACACTGGCTGGGACAACTGGGACCTTGGACTTTCCTGTACAAGGAGCGGTTTTTAAATGAGAAAGTTAATGGGAGGTGAGGAAGATCCATTTGATGGTGCTATAAGACTGTTGAGAGAGAGAAAGAAAGACTTCCTTGTACTCAGTATCCTGCTTATCAAAGATTTTGTGTCCCTCAGGTGATGTGAACACTGGGGCAAAAAGTCTTTGTGTTCAAAGTAAGTTTTTAATTAATAGCGTGGCTGTTAGTAATAGATCCCTGTTAGCCGTCTTGCTAAGAACATGTCTAAATTCTAGAATAGGCAGTTACGCTTTGCTTTTGATGCAAACATATGTGGTCCTTAAGCATAGTTTTGCCAGTCTTGTCTTGATGGTAATACTGAAGCTCGGTCGTTCAGTGCTGTTTGGAGCGAGGCAGAGAGCATTTCTTCTGTAACAGGAACTCCTGGTCTTGCAGGCTGCTCCTGACGCTCACCGATGAAGACTTTTTAAAGGCTCCTTACAATGTGGAGAACAGCAGCCACAGGAAAGCCATTATGATGGAACTGGAACGTGTGAAAATGCTAGGGGTCAAACCCCCACAGAACCTTTGGGAATACAAGGTGAGTGAATGACACAAGAAGTCCTGCTCTCAGTGGCCATAGACCTCCAGCCCCTGGGCCAAATCATTCTGTTGTTCCCATGGTGCTTCGATCCTTGGAGCCTCCACTGTGACCCAGTTGTATCTCTTCAAACTGTGTCAGCCAAGTGTGTTAGCCTGGCTTGAAGCCATTTCACAGGAGAGCCAGGAGTGTCCTCCAATTTCCATGGAGCTTCCTCCATCTGAGTGAGAGCAAGTACAACTGTGTGTAGCCCACTGTGCCATTTAATACTGGCAAGTTCCTTCCCTTTCCCTAAAGATGTCTTACAGGTATACCTGGGCTGGGTTCAGGGTGGAAATCCACAGGGCGAATCCCCTTCTGCTACCTAATAGTGGGAAACTAATGTATAACGGATCCAGGAAATTATAGGCTATTTAGCTTAATGTCTTTTCTGGGAAAACTAGGGGAAAGCACGAAAAAGATAAAATTACCAAGCAATAAGAAGGACAAGTTTGCTGAAGCAGAACCAGCATGGCTTCTGAAAGAGTAACTTCTATCTCATTAACCATTGGAGTTCTTTGAGAGTACCAGCAAGCTTACAGGTGGAAGCGATCCAGTCGGCAATGTGTGCTTAGACTTTCAAAAAGCTTTTGATAAAGTAACTCATCAGAGACTCCAGAATAAGTCGTGGAATAAGAGGAGAGGTTCTGTTATGGATCAGCAACTGGTTAAGGAAAAATGAAGCAGAGATTTGGAATAAGTGGACAGCTCCCTATCAAGGGATGTGGACAGTGGAGTCCCTTAGGAATTGAGATTGGGATGTTTTAACTTGTTCATGAATGATATAGTTAGGGGCAAGCAGTGAGGTAGCCAAGTATGCTGATGATAAATTGTTCAAGGTTGGCCTCCTTCTGGGAGGAAGGGCAGGATATAAATTAATTAAATTAATAAATAAATAAAACAAAAAGGGATTACGAGCAGCTCCAAAAGGATCTCTCCAAACTGGGTGAATGGGCAATAAAATGGCAAATGCATTTCAGTCTAAGCAAGTGTAAAGAGATGCGCATTGAACCAAAAAAATCCAAATTGTACATATACACTAAGTTGGGTCTGAACTAGTGGTGACTGACCAGGAATGAGACCTTGGGGTCATAGTGGACAGCTTGAAGAAGATAGTGATCCAGTGTACAGCAGCTGTGGAAAAGTTGAATGCCATCCTAGGGATCATCAGGAAAGGGATTGAAAATAAAACTGCCAATAACCTAATGACATTATGCAAATCTGTGATGCAACTACATTTGGAATACTCTATATAAGGCTAATTGGGCACGGGTAAAACATTTAGTGCTTTTGTTTGCTGCCCTGGGCTTCTGCTGGAGGAAGGGCAGGATCTAAATCAAATAATAAATAAATAAATATAGGTCACCTTTCCTCAAAAAGAGCTGGAAAACATTCAGAAAAGGATAACTCAAGTTATCAAGGGGATGGCACAACTTCCTTATGAGGAATGGTTGAAACATTTGGGGCTGTGTAAGGGGTGATGTGTGCAGTAACAGAGGTGGATAAGATTATGCATGGTGTGAAGAAAGTGGATCAGAGAAACGTTTTCTCCCTCTCGCATAACACTAGAATTTGTGGACATCCTATGAAGCTGAATGTTGGAAGAGTTAGAACAGTCAAAAGAAACAACTTATTTAGATAGTTACATGGTTAAACTATGGAACTTGTTCTCACAAGATGTAGCGATGGCCACCAACTTGGACATCTTTAAAGGGAGTTTTGATGCATTCATGGAGGATAAGGCTCTTGGCGACTATTAGCCATGATGGCCTCTGCAAATGGAAATGAATGAAAGTTGCATATTACTTTTAAGTGGGCTTTGCACGGATTATCTGAGGTTGCAGAGTGATCTCTCTCTCATTCTGCTACCCATAATGACCCCTCTGGTCTGAAACACCACAACAGGAGGAAGACAAAACCGCTCTCTCTCCCAGTCAGGCAGGGTTCATATGACTCGTGTTTAATATGACTTAGATCTTATGATATATGCCTAGAGAGCTGCATCAATGGATGCAGAGGGGAATGAAACGCAGCTTTATTTAACAGACGCCGTCTTGCACTGTGCCTTGCTTTTGCTTGCTGTTGTGCATACATCCAAATCTTCCGGCAAATGGCCAGCTTTCCCCCCTTGCACGTTTCAGGCCGTGCATCCTGGGAAGTCGCTGTTCCTGCTGTACGCCTTGAAGAGCTCCCCTCGGCTCACCATGCTGTATCTGTACCTCTTTGACTACACGGACGTCTTCCTCCCCTTCATCCACACCATCTGCCCCAGTCAGGAGGAGGAGCTGGAGGACATTATTGCCAAACTGCTAGTAAGTGTCCAGACCCAGAGCAGGAGCTGTCCGTTTTTGGGATGTGCCTGCAAAACACAAGCAGCTTCTGCAGTGCAGCACGCAATGCTTTGAGGCTGCAGATCGTAGCGTCCCTCACTGAAAGGTTGAGAAATGGTCCCAAAAGCACACAGAAAAGGAGAGAGGTGAATGTCAAATCGATCAAGGCCAGCGGACCAGATCATTATCTCCCCAACCCCTGGCAGGCTAAATTTGATAGGTGGACGGGGTCACCCGCCTGTCAATCACCTGACATCATAGTGACGTCAGGTGATGCTCCGTTTTGAAGCCTGGTTGTCGGGACTTCAAAGTGCAGTGCGGAGCTGTATGGAAACTCTTTGCGAGCAACTTGGTTGGATTGCAGAGCTGCTTTTGCAAAGGGCTTTCAAACAGCCGCCCGCTTTCCCCTTCTTGAGCATGGCGGGTGGGAGTGCACCTTGCTCTAGCCCGTGATGGCTGGGGCTGATGGGAGTTGTAGTCCAAAACATCGGGAGGCACCAGGTTGGCAAAGCCTGTTTTGTACTATCTTTGTCGTGTTAATCAAGACAGTTTGATTATCACTGATGGAAAAAGTAGGGCATATGCATATCCACAGAGAGACAGACGTACAGAGGCTGTTTCTGGACTGACTGCATCTTCATAAGCTGAAGGAAGGGGCTGATGTAGTTGAATGCTCCTCCACATTCTCCCCCCTCCAAATTCCAGCAAACTAACACATCAGGGAGCCTAGGAGAGCTCTCCTTCCCAACATCTGTTTTCCTCTCTGCAGGGAGTTTTTTAAACAGACTAGCATTAAACCTGCAGCTTCGAGCAGTACAGCTGAAGAACAGGCTTATCCCCATCAGCTCCTGTTTGCAGAGAAGCGGGCCTGGAATCTGCTGAGTGGTGCTGCCACCCTCTAAATCGGGGATGGGAGGACCTTTGCTGGACTCAAACTCCCATCAGCCCCAACCAGCATGGAAAAGAGGTCTGGGGTGATGGTAGGGGTGGTCCAAGAACATCTGGTGGACCGCAGGTCCCTCGTTCCTTTTCTAAATAGTTCAGGATGGCTTGAACCTTTTCAGGATACAGGGAAAGCCCGTCTCAAGCAATCTTTGTTCCTTTTGCTACTTGATGTTTTAATGCAGAGTTAATGTCACCATAGTACCTCTTAGGTGGGCTAGGAGCAAATCTGCATTTAACCAGGTTGTTAGCCCCAGTAATACTCTGAACAGCAAAGGCTGCTTGCTGGGAAAGGAGCTGCATCTATTCTAAGCCTATGTGTGTGTATATCTCTCTATATATCTATATCTCTCTATATCTGGATGGATGGATATGTAGGCTTTGTGGAATGAGGATAAATATTGGCTGCAAAAGTTCCAGGTTCAATCCCCAGCATCTCCATGTAGGGCGGGACCTGGTCTGAAACTCTGAGGGGCTGCTGCCAGTCAACAGTCCTGAGCTATCGATGGCCCTTAGATCTGACACAGTGTAAAGCAGCATCCTCTGCAGGATTGGTAGAAGCCAAATGCACTGTCCCAGGCTATGGTCTGAAGGCACATGAGACCAGCCCCCTGCTGAAGCTAAGCAGGGTCAGGTCTGGTCAGTGCCTGGATGGGAGACCGCCTGGGAACCATATGTCAGCCACCTTGGGTTTCAATTGTGAAAAGAAGGCGGGGTAGGAATGTAATAAATAAATAAATAAATAAAAATAATTGCACTTGCTGAAAGAGCTTTACAGTGACACACAGTGCATTTCCTTTCGCGTCGCCCTTGTCTGTTCTTAGAGACCCTTGCTTGTCCTAAGCAAAAATTGTTTTCCAAAGATGGCAGTTAACAGATATGGAAGAAAGAGTTTGGTTCCAAGGATTCTTTTGCCAGAAATGCTTCTTGGATTCTTAAGAGTCATTTTAGCATGAAATCCTGATCTGAGGAAATGCTTATTGCCGAGATGCCGGCATCAACCTGTTTGAGAGCCTTTTTGTCTTGGTGCCTCAATGTGGGTGTGTTTGTGTTTTTCCAGCCTACTGTCTGTCTGAAATGGCTTTGCTTTTGTCTTAAGTTGTGCTTAAATATATATACACGACTGGCTTTGGATGGTTACATTTTTGTTCTCAAGAAATAGTGGTTAATACGTTTCATGCATGTCAGCAGCAGCATAGTGGCAAATTCAGAAGTACAAGGTCCCTTCATGTTAGCCACAGCCATGCCCCTACTCCCTTTTTTTGAGCTGAGAATGAGATCCTTGTGAATGCCCTTTCCCACAACAACAGACGCTCCTAGGA
Source organism: Rhineura floridana (assembly GCF_030035675.1). Lineage (NCBI taxonomy): Eukaryota > Metazoa > Chordata > Lepidosauria > Squamata > Rhineuridae > Rhineura > Rhineura floridana. Next base: position 23,645,625 of record NC_084496.1, on the reverse strand, counting down.
GCCAATAAGCAGGAAAGAGGAGAGTGTTGGTTACTGAGAAGTCTTCTCAGTGGCTGACTCATCCCCTTTTACTCTGATTGACTTCAGTCAGCGGGGAGGGGGGAGGAAGACTCTTCTCAGTGGCTAACACACTTCCCTTTCATGCTGATTGGCTCGTAGCATGCTGGAGATATAGGGACCCTGCTGGGACGCTACTCCTAAAAAGGTAAAGGGTCTGAGACACCCCTCCAAGCCCCCGACGACTACACCCCTGCATGTCAGTAGCGAGAAGGAAGTTCTGATGGCAACATTTGAACCAGAAATGTTTTTGTTTGGTGCCAGGCCATTTTTCTTAACAAGTGCTATCTCTTCAGGACCTGAAGGAGCCTGCGTGGAAGCAGTGGCGAGAATTCATTGTGAAATATTCTTTCCTGCCCTATCAGCTAATTGCTGAGTTTGCATGGGACTGGTTGGAGGTCCATTACTGGACGTCGCGTTTCATCATTGTCAATGCCATGTTGCTTTCCGTGTTGGAGCTGTTCTCCTTTTGGAGACTGTGGTCAAGAAGGGAGTTGAAGTAAGTTCCACTTGGACTGTCCTACCTTTCAGCGTTCACTCCTCTTTCAGACAAGTCTGTGTTTTTTTTTGTTAAACTCTTTTAAGGGCTAGAGTTTCCTTCTAGTCAGTGGGCAGCGTCCAGCTGATGCAGGCATGGGGAGCTTTTGGTCCTCCATATGCTGCTGAACTACAACTCCCATCAGCCCCAGCAAGCACGGCTAGTGGCCTGGGACGACAGGTGTTGTAGTGCAGCAGCATCTGGAGGGCCAAAGGGTTTCCCCCGTCTGAACAAACACGTTCCATCAGTGCAAGCCCTGCCTCCCCCAGGGGCCCCTAAATGTGTTCTAGCCGTTCCCCCAATCCTCCTGTGCAGATCTTGGGGGGGAGGGGTTACACTGCACAAGTGGAAATCCTTGTGCTGACAGAACACATGAGTTGGATACTGCCCAATTTTTTAAAAAACTCGTTTTTTCTTAATGTTTTTTTTTTGCTAAAATCAAAGAAAGAACCCACAAATGAATGTAGCAGTTTCTGCTTACCTTTCCCGCATGTGACCCTTGCAACTTCTTCCTGCTCAGGGAAGCAAAGGCTTATCACACAACTGTGCTAGAGAGCTTTTGTTCTTGAAAACAAGAAGTCCCCAAGCATTAACTGGAAACGTCTTGTTTACAAGGCCCTGTGCAAATCACTTTCGCACAAAAAGTATGTGATACCCAGTGCCGTAGACAGCCTTTGTGTGGAAAGCATTGGGCCTAATGAGCTGCACATTTCCAGTGTACAATGGAGCCTCCCTTGTTGTACCCCCTCCTTTTTTCTTAGTTTCCTTTTTGAGCTTGCTTAAAGCTCTCCTTAAAACGGTTAATCCAGGAGGTTTTGCTGTGGGTGAACAACACACTTGCTTTCCTTGAATTGCACGTTGCGAGGATGGTTTTTGGCCGGTATCTCCAAGAGATCGAAAGGTTCTCCCAAAATAAAACCCAGAGGCCGTGAAGGCTAAGAAAGGGTTCTGATCTGTTCTTTTTTTCTTCTAGGACAATCCCTCACCGGATGTGGACCCATTTCTGGAAAGTGTCGACCCAGGGACTCCTCATGGCCATTTTCTGGCCCATTATTCCTCAGTTTGTCTGCAACTGCCTGTTCTATTGGGCTTTGTACTTTAACCCGATTATAAACATTGACCTAGTGGTGAAAGAAGTCCGTCGCTTGGAAACGCAAGTGCTTTGATGGCGTGGTCTGCGATCAGCTTTAGGCTGTGACGTCCTGAACCATCTGATGGCAGGGAGCTGACAAAAGGCAACGTTGCTTTTTTTTTTCCCCCCATGGTGACAAAACTTGGTGATTTTTTTTTTTAACAGCATACCTGCTTTTGCAGAAAGTCTTCTCTTTTAAGCAGCAACAGCTTTAAAGGGAGGGAGGTACTGTTCCCAGGGAGAAGAAGAAACTAATTTCGTTATAATCGGAACATTTGTTTTTGGATTCATTGAAGCACCAGCCTTTGTGTGCCATTTTGAGAGGCGTAATATGGGAAGCCTGACAAGAAATCCAAGCCCTTGGGCTCTTTTCTTCAGGTCTGTCTTGTGAAAGGAGTCCTGCATTTAACACCTTAAGTAGTTGTACTCCAAAAGACATACTTGTCCCTTTTTAAAATGGCTTTGAGCCTGACTCAGCCCTCTATTTTCCACGTCCATACATACCTCTGGCCATTTTTGTGAATTTGAAGTAATTTCTGTTGCTGTATTAATTTTCTAAGTCTCACTTGCCAACTGCAACTTTTTTAGACAGGAAAAAATGACGTCCTGCATGTAAATACCAATTGATTGTGAAATGGTGTCTTCTTTTTGGTATGTACACGAAATACCACCTGTGTTGCCATATGTTAAATGTATGCCAAAACAAAGATTAGCTTTATTTTAAATGCTGTGTCCCTGTAAATTAAACTTGACTCTGCATTTGTATTAAGATGATCTTCAGATTTGCATATGAACATTTTTAAGAATTAAAACAAAAGATTTTTCTAATATTTATTATTAGCATTACATTTTTATCATACACTGTTCTCTCTCCCAACCCCCTTCTTACCCTCGCAACAGTCTTGTGAGATAGACTAGGCTGAGGCTTCGTGGCCGAGCAAGTGTTTTTGCACCCAAGTCTCCTTCTTGCAGTCTAATCTGGCACTCCGTGCACTACAGCATGCTGCCTGTAAAAATGGCCTAGAGAAGTAGTCATGTTGACACAAGCTGAATCTTGTTACACTTTTATTCTGTAGCTTGTGATTTCTCTTGCAAAACTGTATTTAACTTTGCTCTTCCTGCCGCTATCTTTTTAACACCACTTTAGCATCCATGGTGTGTAAATGTGGTTCTAAGCTACATTCCCAGTGGGCTGTACATCATTAAAAACAACTTAAGACACAAGAAAATGGTCACCAACCTACTCTGGGCCGTGCCCTTTCTGGAAAACACTTTGGCCTTACGATTAGAAGGAGACCATCACATGCTGAGTTGAAATGAAACGCACCAAGGTTAAATGGGTCCAGTGTCACTTGGTTCATCTGAAACTCCCCCTTGTAATCCGTTTTGGGGAAAGTTCCTTAATGTTCCTCGTTTGAAGAATGGCTGAATTTACCAGGAAAATTGGAGTGTGTGCCTAGGTAACACCTAGGAGCGAGCTATAGCCACTTTGATTTGTTTTTGAGAAGTGAGATGTTACTCTAGTAAGTGAACATCCCGTGTCCATGCAGGCTAGCCTAAGTGACACTGCCTTAATCATTGTCACACTTGGGGCTGTCTTCTCCACACAAAGTATATGGCCAGAATAAATACCTGGCATTGTAAGGGGCTTTTGCCAGACACATGGCTGCTTCACGGTCACATTCACAAGTCATTCTTTTGCACTTGTCTTCTATATCATCTGTAAAAAGAAAACAAACCAAGGAGCATTTAAGCCAGGCCACTCATTTAAAGCACTACCAAACTGGCACCAGTTCGTGCAGTTTTCTTTGTCCTTAAATGGAATGGGAGGGAATTAAACATTTATTTAGATATTTAATATATTAACGAAAACTGGATGTCCACGGTCTCTGTGTCTTGGTGCACCTCTAAAGGCGATGTAACACATCCCCCCACCCCATGGACCACTTGAAAAATGCTGAGAGTCTTGGCACTTAATGACTTTTCTGCCTGTTATGGCAATTGTAATTCCATAGTTCTCAAATTGTAGTACAAAAACAGTACAAAGTAAGAAATGAAGAAAAATTCAATATGACTATAGTAATACCTCAAGTAACAAATCCTCCAGGAAGAAGGTCCTCTTAACGAAGTCATTTTGGATTGGGGGGGGGGCGCACTCTGACATAGTCAGAATGTAGTTCCTTGTCTACTGGATTACAGCTGCTGCAGGCAGCGCTCTCACATGCGGTTGGATGGCACTCCTTGCCCAGTGGCGCAGGTGCCTCTGCCGTAAACAGTGCTTCAAGTGCCCTGCAAGTACTGTTTACTGCAGATGCATCTCCTCAAGAGTAGGGGAGGATGGCAGAGAGATAGAGACCAAGCACGGGGGGGTGGCTGCCCCTTGCCTGCCTGCTCGAGTGTATGGAGAGGAGAACTGTGCTCAAAGCTTCAGATTGCTATAGCAAGATGCTACATGATAAAAGGAAAAAGGCAAGGGAGGCATCCCTGGATGCATTTTGGAAAAAGCCTTCAAGTGGTCTATGTGTAAAGCTTACCTGACCTGGTTGTTTCATTTCAGACATGCATATTTTTTGTTTTGAATAAAGGTTTTGCTGAAATACGTTGGACTGCTCTTTTTTGTGGTATAGGAAATTATTCCTATTCTTTCCATATTTTTCCTACCTCCGGTAGCAAAGTTTCAGATAAAGAAGTAATGTCCAGGAACGCAACTACTTTGTTAACTGAGGTATTACTGTATTTAATGTGTTAGATGTGCCATCTCCCATCTTCAACCACAAATCCACAGGCACACTGTGGACTACTTGAATGAAGCTCACAGACCACAGCCTGGAAGCCCCTGGACTAGCTTATTGGACAGTTTTTAAGAGAATAACCTTTGCCCTTCATTCTGAGAACAAATGCACAAATAGTCTCTAAGTGCATCCTAAGTGGGTGAGAGAGCAAAAGAGAGGTTGCTGAACGCAGCTGCCCTTGTGCATAGCAAAACGCCTCCCAGAGGGGATGGATGAATCTGTTAATTTCATTTTCTACATTTCTGGTTTTTCCAATCATAAATTCAGTTTTCCACATTTCTGCAGCAATTTGCAGTTTTTTCTTTAAAAAATCTTCATGAAAAAGTTTCAGCATTTTAGTGCAAATTTCTCCTAGTAGAACATAATTGGCTGTATTTGCCTAATATGCACATTTTTGCAAGCACTTTCTCCTAATGCATTTTGTATGTTATTTTTATTATATGCACGCTTTACACTAGAGTAAATTCATTTTTGTACACATTACTGGGCTAGAGAACTGCATTGCAAAATTTGGCGAAGTGCAATGTTTCAAAGGAGGGCTGTGTTTCTGTTTGTGTCGTTTTGGAAAGTGCAAAGTTTGCCTTTAAAAGGCGAACGGAATTGAATTTCCCCTCCACCCCTACTCACCACATTTAGCCGCCTTGTCCTTGCATTTCCATGTGTACCTCTCAAACTTGGGTGTGCAGCCCTCCTTCTCTGCTGTCCCGTAGCAGCAGTCGTGCTTCAAGCAACACCTGTCAGCACCAAAATGGAGTGTTTATTTAGTTAGAGCATTTGCACAATGTTCTACATGTTTACAATTGAAAAGACACAACACACAAGGAAAAAGGGACGAGGAGGGGGAGGAAAAAAGCAAACTCAGGCACCATTTCTTAAATATAGGATGTCTTGTTGGGACCAGAACAAGGCTAGGCAGCTCCAGACTCCTGGATGGAGATTTTCTTTCAGCTGCTTTGCTTGTAAAAAAGCTCTGATCTTCCTGTTTGCTTATGTAGATTTCAAAATCAAAACCCTAAAAAGGGAGACTTTCTATAGGTTCAGGATCTAGCCCACTGTTCTTCAAATCTAGGTGTTGGCCATTGGCTAAGCTGGCTGGGGTCGATGGGACCCAAGGCTGAACAGCGATCTAGCCAACATTTTGTCTTAGCTTTGGATTTTTGGTTCCAAATTCACTAGCTGCTTTGGCAAGCGTCTCTCAGGGGTCAGTTGTTGTGTAAAAAGAGAACAATGCTGAGCCCTATTTCATGAGATGATTTACTTGTGGGTTGGCTAACCCATACCCCTCCAGGTGTTGCTGGAGTCCAGCTCCCATCAGCCCCAGGCATCATGACCAATGGTCAGGAATGATGGGTGCTGGAGCCCAACAACGGTATCTGGAGGGCCACAGAGTCGTCATTCCTCGTGTTAGAGCTTATGGGAAATGCTGCGAACGCTCTCAAGGGCTATAAAACGGGAAGGGTTTTTTTTTTTTTTGCTGGTGTTTATTTATTTATAAATACATTTTTATACCCCTATTTCATTTCAAAACGTCAACATGGTTTACAAGTAAAAACAAAAACGTACAGTAAAATCCATTAAAAATACAGTGGAAAATGGCTAAACTTTTGCAAAAAGGCATCTTGCCTTTTGAAAGTTCAGAATGGGTGGGTGCAGGGAAAACTGGACTGTGGTTTTATCTCTTTAAGACTTGATAACTTTGGTTCTGTTTTTGCTTGCCAAGAGAATATGGTTTCAAACGGCTTCGTTAATGTATAAAGAGAGCTGGGGGCTAAGAACATAAAAGGGACCCTGCTGGATCAAGCCAGTGGCCCATCTAGTCTAGTCTCCTGTTCTCACAGTGACCAACCAGATGCCTGCAGAAAGCCTGTAAGCAGGACCTGAGCGGAAAGAGCACTTGCCTCTCCTGTGGTTTCCAGCAACTGGTATTCAGAAGCAGGCTGCCTCCAACTGGGAGGCAGAGCATAGGGCTGAAGCCAGTGCTAGTCCTACTCAGAGTAGACCCATGAAATTGATGGGCATGGCTAACGTGGGTCCATTACTATCAATGGGCCTACTCTTGAGTCAAACTTTGCTGGATGCAACTCTGGGGTTAAAAAAAGATCCAAAGCATCAGACAGAACAACAACACAATATGAAACAGTTATGAATAGGGATGGGCAAATTTGTCAGTTTCTGTTTCAGATTCTCGTTTTTCCAGTCTTAAATTCAGTTCTCTGCACTGCCACTTCAGTTTGCAATTTTTAAAAAAGCCCTAATTAAAAAAAATAAATCAGTGTTTCTCCTTATACACAACTTTGCATGCAATTTTGCCTAATACATTTTGGCAAATTAATTTCCGCTTATCTAATGCATTTTGTATGTTTTTTCCCTAATGTGTACCCTAGTATATATATTTTGTACACATTTCTTGGCTTGAGAAGTGCATTGCAAACGGCATTTGCACATTTGAAAGGGTGGCTGTGTTTTGGTTCGCCTATTGTTTTGGAAAGTGTGAATTAGGTAGGTTTGCCTTTAAATTTGAACAGAATAAAAAAAAAAACCAGTTATTCATAAATGTAAGGAGGGCTAGGGCTAGCCACTGCCGCAGTGCAAAGCTTCATGGCAGACAGAGCGCTTCCAAATATGTAGAGAGGTCACGCTTCTCTTGACTCCTGTTCAGAAGAGCAGCCTAGGAGTGCCTGAATTTGGGATCACATTCCCAACTTCCAATTGCCACCCTTTAAAAAAAGTCCCACAGGAAGCTGGCCTGCCAGCTTTGATCTCAGTCCAGATTTGGGGCAAAAAATAACCTGAGAAAGGTTCCTGATGATACGGGCAAGTGGGACGGCTGGAGATGTGTGCAGCCTTTCCAGCTGGGCTCTGAGCTTAGCAATTAAAGTCACAATCTGGTTCCGCAAAACTGTAGGAAGCAATTGAGAGCTTGTTTTCAAATGCTTACATACAGCAACCAGATGGTCATAAAATGTATCCCATATGAATGCCTATATTTTTGGTGGTGGCTTTTACTTTATTTTGAAGCAGCATAAGGATGTGGTTATTTTCAAATGCACAACCAGCGGTTTGGAGCTTCCCAGTGGTGTTCTCAGGATGGTGCACCTTCCACGTCTGCACATTCTGATGTGTGTGTTGGGAGGGGGGAGGATGGGTTGATCTCTCTTGAACAAGGATGGATAAATCTGTCAATTTTGGTTTTTCTCAGTTTCTCATTTTGGCAACCTCATTTCCTCACTGGTTTGTGTATTCTGTGTGTTTTTAAAGTCCTTACAAAAATATGTCCGCATTTCCCCTAATATGCACATTTTTAATGCAATTTTCCCCAATACACACATTTTTTTCAAAGAATCTTCCCTTATATATTGCATCTCTGTATGGTATTGTCACCTACTTTTTATGCATGATTTCCCCTAACCTATGTATATTAGTATACATTATTCGGTTTGAGAACTACCTTGCAAAATTCAGAGAAGTGACTTTCAAAGGAAAGGCTGTTTCCTCCACCACCATCCCAAGCATCCTGTTTAAAATTATTTTCAAATGTCCAAAGAAGACAGTCTCTGTACACAAGCTTGCAATTTAAAAGACATGACAGACAAGGAAAAAAGGACAGGGAGGAAGAAGGAAAAGGCAAATTCAGGGACCAATTCTTACCTTTAATAATAGGATGCCTTGTAGGCTAGAGCAAAGCCAGGCAGCTCCAAACTGGTGGAGGAGACTGCTCTTTCCCTCAGCTGGCTTCCTTATACAAAAGATCTGTCTGTCTGTTTATATTTCTAAATCACACGCTCTGCCCATCGAACCCTAACAAGAAAGACTTCCTAGACTCATGTTCTAGCCAAAATATGTGTCTTGGCTTTGAATTCTTGAAGGAACCAAAGTTTTTCAAGGCATTCAAAGGACATGCATCGAGTTTCAGGTTATTTCTCCACACCCAAGCACAGCTGGATGTGAGAAAACCCTGTCTGAAGTGGCCCATCCACCATTTCAGGTGTTTGGGCTTGACTCCAAACTGGCTCCCTTACTTACCAGTCCGTTTTGTCCCGGGGCCAGCCGTTCCCTCCCAGCCCGCAGTAGCACCCATAGCGCATGTAGGCTAAGGCAGAGCGCCCTGTGCTGCACTGAATCGTTCCGGCAAGCTGGAGAAGTCCTCTTCGGGTCCGCGAAGGAGCATTTCTCAAAGGGCCTTCTGCAGCTAGGGAGGAAAGCAGTTGGATGAGGATCTGCAGAGGCTTTTTCCTGTCGGCTGTCTCCTACAGGTGTGGGGAAGCTTTGGCCCTCCATATGTTGCTGACCTACAACTCCCATCATCCCTGGCCGTTGGCCATGCTTCCTGGGGCTGATGGGAGTTGTAGTTCACTAACTTCTGGAAGGCCAAAACTTCCCCACACCTGGCCTACTACATAAGGTTACAGGAAACTGACTTAAGCTGTCAATATTTAGCTCAATATTGCCTACACAAGGGGTGGCCATGCTTAGTGGCCTGGGGGGCCAGTTCCTTATCTCCCCACACCCCAGGGCCAAGCACAGTGCAGCACTTCCCAAACACCTGACAACAGCTCTTGGGAACCACTGCACAACAGGGCTTTGGAGGCCCCGCCAGTCAGCAGGACCCACAGAGCCCTGTCTTTACCCGCCCCAAACATCCAACAATGTTATATATGACGTCAGCACTGGAAATACAAGAGCAGGGACCATTCCATCAGTAGCTGAAGGGTTAATTCTGTTATTGGTCTGGTTGACAGCAGACTGTGATTGGCTAGGGGTTCTAGTCATCTGGGAGTTAGCTAGTGAGGGAGACAGTTGTGATTTGACAGTTGCTGGAGTTGGGGAGAAAGTGTGGCTGTGAAGGAGTTTCCCCCAACCCCCTGTGTCGGCCTGACCTAAGCCAGGCAAGCCTCTCTGTTTCATTTCGGCTCATATCATATATGATAGCCAGTGTGGTGTAGTGGTTAGAGTGCTGAACTAGGACCTGGGAGACCTGGGTTCAAATCCCCACTCAGCCATGAAGCTCAGTGGGTGACCTTGGGCCAGTCACTGTCTCTCAGTCTAACTAGTCTCACAGGGTTAGAATAATAGAATAGTAGAGTTGGAAGGGGCCTGTAAGGCCATCAAGTCCAACCCCTTGCTCAATGCAGGAATCCAAACCAAAGCATTCCCTACTGAGCATGATGGTATCTCCCAAGCTACACCCAGTGCTAGACGTCACACATGGAAGTGCATTCAGCTTGTCAACAAAGCATTAAAGAGGCTGAAGCACAGAGGAAGTTGCCTTATGTGAGCCTAGCTCAGTATTGTCTACATTGACTGGCAGCAGCTCTCCAGGATTCCAGACAGGGAAGCTCTCCCAGCCCTGCCCGGAGATGCCAGGGGTTGAACCCGGGACCTTCTGCATGCAGAGTTGATGCTCTGCCACTGAACTATGGCTTCTCCCCTTGCTGCTGAATGTAAATGCTTTGTCATCAGGAAAGAAGGAAGACAATCTTACTCGGCCACGAGTGATCGCCAATGAATGAATGAGGCTGGGACAGAGGTAGGCTGAGTGGCCAGTTACGCCTTGCCCCCCCACACACACCAAAAAAGAACACATCTGTCCACAGTGTGCGTATGCTTGTTTTTATGTACAGCTGCACATTTAGAAATAATGACTATGATTTAAAGAGGAAAACATTTCCCATGCAGGGAAGGCGGCAGTGACCTGAGTGTCTCGCTCAGTCTGCTGTCCCGACTGGAGCCAGCGTTGCACCCACTCGTCATGAAAGTCAGAACTCGTAGCCTCCTGGGAGAAAGTGGAGACGCCGTCACGTCACTCTCATAAAAGAGCTCTTGCCTGCCACCACTTTCGGCAGGGTGTGTGTGAGGACCTTACGCAGAGATTGTATGTTTTATTTACTTTCTGTGGGTGATATTTACTTTCTAGATCTGACTCACTTGAGAGGAGGTCATCGCACTGGGTGTGAGGAGCACCTTTTTCCCAAGCAAAACGGACCACCCAAAGTTGCATGGCACAACATGCCTCTCCAGAGCTAAATGAAAGGGGCAAAGGGCCCAGATTCTGTGGTTCCAGCATTGCTTGGGAGCCCTAGGTTCGCAGAGGAGGAACGCTTGCTATGGCCACATCCACACTGTACCTTTACACCACTATGACTCTGAACCGTCATAACTTCCCCCAAAGAATCTTGGGAACTGTAGTTTGCTAAGGGTGCTAAGAGTTGTTAGGAGACCCCTGTTCCTGTCACAGAGCTACAATTATCAGAGTGGTTTACCAATCAATCCCTCTTCCCAGGGAACTCGGGGAATTGTAGCTCTGTGGGTAGAATAGGGATCTCCAAGCTGCTCTCAGCACCCTTCACAAACTGCAGTTCCCAGGATTCCCAGGATTGTTTAAAGTGGTATCATAGCGCTTTAAATATATAGTGCAGATGTGGTTTTAGTTAATTTCTACCCTACCCTTCCTCCTCAAGGAGCCCAGGGCAGCCAAAAACACATAAATAAATAAACAAACATTAAAAACATCTAAAAATGTTTTAAAACAGCCACATAGCCTTGCATTTCATTTCCAAGTTGCCAAGAACAGTACTGTTCTATCATCAAATGTATGGGTGAACCGAACTGATTTTATCTTCCTCCTGAATGTTAATAAGGAGACAGATACACCTCACCAGGGGAGGCATTCCATAAATGGGGGGCCAGCATCGAGAAGGCCTTGTCACAGGCCAGCACTGGGCAGCACCCAGCAGCACCATTACCACCAACAGGACCTCCCCTGTTGAGATGGTTGATACTGGGAGAGTGCTCTTTTAGGTACTCGGGTCCCAAGTTGTTTAGGGCTTTGTATGCTAGTTACTAGCACTTTGTACTGACTGTGGCTGGGATCCAAAGAGATCCACTCAAAGAGTCCCATCTGCCCAAAGAAGATTCCAACTTGGGTTTCTCAAGTGCTCCCCCCCTCTCTGCATGTGTATTCACCCGTGCTGGGAGATGTTTTGTGATCTGTTATGGGGAGGGTGACTCTGCGGAAGAGATGTAAGGAGACAGCTATTTTCATTCCATCCTGTGTTCATCACAACCGGCACTGTTTCTGTTCTGCTACCGTTTGGCTTCTGCTAAAACCGATGTGTTTTGTCTCACTGTTAGTAACTATGTTAGTAACTATGTTAGTAACTAACGTAATTAATTCTGTATTTAGTTATGTAATTACATAGCAATATAAAAACAAAACAGAAATAATGTCAAAAACATTACAGAAATAACGTAAAACAATGCATACCTTTTGCTGACTAAAAAAAAAGACAGCGAATAATGCTTTTATTCACTTGTGTGACAAACATGTGAATTGTGGCAATTTCCGCTCCTGTTTCCAATGAAATTCTCCAACACTTCTACCCTGCAGTTTGTAGAAAGAGTAAAAAACCTACTGGGCCATGTAGAACCTCTTGGGAACCCCTCAAGAGAGCAGTGTGACATAGTGGTTAGAGCATTGGACTAGGACCTAGGAGACCGGGATTCAAATCCTCACTCAGTCATGAAGCTCAGTGGGTGAACTTGGGCTAGTCACTGTCTCTCAGCCTAACCTACCTCACAAGGTTGTTGTGAGGATGAAACAGAGAAAGGAAGACCCAGGTAGGCCCACACATTGAGCTTCTTGGGGGAAAGCAGGGATAGAAATGTAATAACAATCATAATTCATAAAGGAACTTTTTGAAACCCAGGCGGCACGTTCACAACTGGGCTGCGCACCTACGGAAATAAATGCCTGGGAGATCACACTGCACACCAGGGGGCTCCGCCCCTCTGTCATTTCTGCCCACCGGACTGCTGAATTGCCTCTTCCGTTTCCCTATCTGCGTCTGTTTGCTGTGTGTGGACTGTTGGGTAAACAATGAGACATGCACCACCCTGTTTACATGGCTATATGTGCAACAGAGTAAAGGGCATGGCTTCTGCAAGGGAAAGTCTTGTCTCAGTAACCTATTAGAATTCTTTGAGAGTGTCAACAAGCATATAGATAGAGGTGATCCAGTGGACATAGTGTACTTAGACTTTCAAAAAGCGTTTGACAAGGTACCTCACCAAAGGCTTCTGAGGAAGCTTAGCAGTCATGGAATAAGAGGAGAGGTCCTCTTGTGGATAAGGAATTGATTAAGAAGCAGAAAGCAGAGAGTAGGAATAAACGGACAGTTCTCCCAATGGAGGGCTGTAGAAAGTGGAGTCCCTCAAGGATCGGTACTGGGACCTGTACTTTTCAACTTGTTCATTAATGACCTAGAATTAGGAGTGAGCAGTGAAGTGGCCAAGTTTGCTGACGACACTAAATTGTTCAGGGTTGTTAAAACAAAAAGGGATTGCGAAGAGCTCCAAAATGACCTCTCCAAACTGAGTGAATGGGCGGAAAAATGGCAAATGCAATTCAATATAAACAAGTGTAAAATTATGCATATTGGAGCAAAAAATCTTAATTTCACATATACGCTCATGGGGTCTGAACTGGCGGTGACCGACCAGGAGAGAGACCTCGGGGTTGTAGTGGACAGCACGATGAAAATGTCGACCCAGTGTGCGGCAGCTGTGAAAAAGGCAAATTCCATGCTAGCAATAATTAGGAAAGGTATTGAAAATAAAACAGCCGATATCATCATGCCGTTGTATAAATCTATGGTGCGGCCGCATTTGGAATACTGTGTACAGTTCTGGTCGCCTCATCTCAAAAAGGATATTATAGAGTTGGAAAAGGTTCAGAAGAGGGCAACCAGAATGATCAAGGGGATGGAGCGACTCCCTTACGAGGAAAGGTTGCAGCATTTGGGGCTTTTTAGTTTAGAGAAAAGGCGGGTCAGAGGAGACAGGATAGAAGTGTATAAAATTATGCATGGCATGGAGAAAGTGGATAGAGAAAAGTTCTTCTCCCTCTCTCATAATACTAGAACTCGTGGACATTCAAAGAAGCTGAATGTTGGAAGATTCAGGACAGACAAAAGGAAGTACTTCTTTACTCAGCGCATAGTTAAACTATGGAATTTGCTCCCACAAGATGCAGTAATGGCCACCAGCTTGGATGGCTTTAAAAGAAGATTAGACAAATTCATGGAGGACAGGGCTATCAATGGCTACTAGCCGTGATGGCTGTGCTATCCTAGTCAGAGGCAGCATGCTTCTGAAAACCAGTTGCCGGAAGCCTCAGGAGGGGAGAGTGTTCTTGCACTCGGGTCCTGCTTGCGGGCTTCCCCCAGGCACCTGGTTGGCCACTGTGAGAACAGGATGCTGGACTAGATGGGCCACTGGCCTGATCCAGCAGGCTCTTCTTATGTTCTTATGTTCTTAAGATCCTGGCTCATGGATTCGAATCTACCTTGACTGGCACCAGCCAGAAAGTTTCCCTGCCAAAAGGCTATCACAGCCGGCTTGTGAAGCACTCCTGCAGCCCAATCCCCAGCCCTACGCTACTGATTAAACCCGAAACGGTGGGTGAAATTAATCGGTGGAGGCTGCTGCATTAGGTCAACTGGGGCAGCAGGGCCCTACTAACCTCACTTTGTCCTCAGCCAACCCTAGGGATGGAAGGATCTATCAATATTGGCTCTCTGAGTTCTCCGTTTTCCAGGCTTAAAAGTAGTTCGCCGTTCTGCAGCAATTTCTGATTTATTTTTTTTAATCCTCGTGCAAATTCATCAGCCCTTTAGTGTGAATTTCTCCTAATGAGCACATTTTGTATGCCGTTGTGACTAATTAGTCAATTAGTCATTGACTAATGCTTGTTTTTGCAACCAGTCTCCCCTAACGTAACGCATTGTGTATGCTGTTTTTGCTAATGTATTCATTGTTAATGCACGCTTTCCCCTAAAATATGCAGTTTTGTAAACACTGGTTGGTTGGAGAACTGCACTGCGAAACTGGAATAAGTGCGCATTTCGAAGGATGGCTGTGTTTTGGTCCTCATATTGTTTTGGAAAGTGCAAATTTAATAGATCGGACTTTAAATGCAAACTGAACTGAATTTCTCCGCCATCCCTAGCCATCCCCCACCTTCTTACTTAAGTCTTCCTACTTAGAGCCTGTCCAAGAGGTGACCCTGCCAGTCAGTTCCCTGCTCCTGAGTCTCAGTGCATTGTAGAACTCCACAGGGAGGAGAAGGACGGGTACCAAACTACAGAGAGTTGGCTCCGCCCCTCATTGGCTCTGGCTCCACCTACTGTTGGGCTCCCTGCCTTCCGCCCCACCAGTCCTAATGGGCGCCAACTATCACTGGGGCTAAATAAACCACTTTGCCAGCCCAGCCACTGAGCGACAGAACAGGTGATTGGATTATTCTGGGCAGTTTGTATACAAGATCTACTCTCAAGCGGGTTTTGTCAGTCTGCAGTTCCAATGAATGCCTTCCCATTCAGCTCTATTATCTGTCCAGCCATCACAGACCCTGCACATAGGAAGCAGAGTGGTTAATAACGTGAGCTGTGAGCTTGAGGGCCCTTGTTTGAACCTCTCTGCTGCCAGGGTGACCTACAGGCAAAGCACTGGCTTTTAAGCCACAGCCCGTCCCTGGCCTGTAATATGGGAGATATTGGCCTACCTTAAGGGCAGTTGTAAGGACTAGTGATTTAATACAGGAATTGGGGAGGGCAATTTTCATCACTATAATCCTAAGAGTCTAACTCTCCTGCTCCGTGGAGTAGAGGTGAGAGTCCATGTATTTATTTACTAGTTATTTAAAGAAATTATAAACCATTCACCATTCAAACATATTGTGACGATATACCAAAACGAGCCAAAAGATAGATACAAAGGGCTGTAGCCAATGACTGCCTACTCAGAGCAGTCCCATTGAAATTAATGGTCCTAAGTTAGTCATGGCTGAATTTCAGTAGGTCTATTCTAGGTAGAACAGTCATTGGCTACAATCCATTGTTAAAGTAAGTGTGGCTACCACCACAGTAAAAGCTCTGCCCCGGGTACTCCTTCAATGAACTTCTGGGGCGTGTGGAATCCTCAGAGAGGGACTCACTCGATGACCTCAGGGAGGGAAAACCTTTTTCAGCTCAAGGGCCACATTCTCTTCCTAGCAAGCTTTGGGGGGGGGCACATGCCAGCGGTGGGCAGGGCCAGAGGCAAAACCAGGAGGAGTAATGCATGCAAATTGTACCGTTGCACAGTAGGCTAGTTTCTATGGGCACACACCTCACAATATCCTCCATCCAAGCAAGCAACGGTCAGTATTAGAGTTCAAGGACATCTTCCGGCCATGCAAAAACAGTCATGGAGGGTGTGAAGGAAGGCCAGAAAGGAGTTGTGGCTAGGGAGAGTGCAGAGGGCCAGACAGACATTTGGCCCTGGGCCTGAAATTTCCCATCTATGACTTAAGTGTTTGAGTAGGCTGATATAGGGAAAGGCAGTCTGTTGGGAAAGCAGGTCCTAGGCTGTGTTTAGGGCTTTATACCTCAAGAATAAAACCTTAAACTTGGTCTAGTAGTAGTTAATTGGCAGCTAGTGCAGATCCTTTAACAGCAGTGGCGGCTGGTAGCTCCATGGACAGCTCTTTGAAAGTTCGGAGTGCAACCCGGAGCGGATTCCACTGCCCCACTGACATGGAGCCCCCAGCTGGCACTGCTTAACAGTGGTGCCCATGTACCTGCCCTGGGCTGTTGCAATGGCACATGGCACAGTTGTGGCAGATGTTTTCCTGTCTGATAATAAACCCCATTAATGCCAAGCAGGAAGGGGGAACATGATAAACCTTGCTGTAAAATGACCATCCCACATTGACTCATAAAACCTGGTTTGGAAAAAGAAATGCTTGTGAAGAAAGCAATAACAAGGCTGTTAAGAGCAAAGAAGGGGAAAGTTAACTGCTTAGAGACATGGCTGGGATAATGCAATATAAAACCACAAAGGCCAAACAACTTTGCCTTTTCCAGCTAACTTATCTTGTCTCATCTCCCCAAGTCATCTGTCCAACCAAAAGGCTCCTACATGACTTGGGATTGACCTGCAGTGCTGAGGCTTCCCTTTCATCTGATCCAGTTATTTATTTATTATTAAATTTATATCCCACCCTTCCATCCAGAAAGAGCCCAGGGCGGCAATCAAAAACACTAAAAGCACTTTAAAACATCTTTAAAAAAAAAAGACTTTAAAACATATGAAAACAACACATCTTTAAAAACATATTGAATTGCTGTAAACCGCCCAGAGAGCTTCGGCTATGGGGCGGTATATAAATGTAATAAATAAATAAATAAAATAAATATTGAAACAAACCATCTTAAAAACAGCTTCAAATAAAACAGCTTTAAAAACATCTTAAAAAGCAATTCCAGCACAGATGCAGGCTGGGATAAGGTCTCTGCTTAAAATGCTTGTTGGAAGAGGAAGGTCTTCAGCTGGTGCCAAAAAGATGACAGAGTTGGCACCTGTCTAATATTTAAGGGGAGGGGATTCCAAAGGGTAGGTACCACTACACTAAAGGTCCGTTTCCTATGTTGTGCAGAACGGGCCTCCTGAAAAGATGGTATCTGCAGGAGCCCCTCACCTACAGAGTGCAGTGATCAACTTGGTATATAAGGGGTACGACGGTCTTTCAGGTATCCTGGTCCCGAGCTGTATAGGGCTTTGTACACCAAAACTAGATCCTTGAATTTGGCCCGGTAGCAAATGGGCAGCCAGTGCAATTCTTTCAGCAGCAGGGGGACATGTTGGCGATACCCTGCCCCAGTGAGAAGTCTTGCCACCACATTTTGCACCGGCTGCAGTTTCCAGACCAACCTCAAGGGCAGCCCCACATAGAGCACATTACAGGAATCCAGCCTGGAGGGTACCAGTGCATGGACAACAGTGGTCAGGCTATCCCGGTCCAGAAACAGCCGCAGCTCTCTTACTAGCCGAAGCTGGCAAAAAGCACTCCTAGCCACTGGGGTCACCTGGGCCTCTAGCGACAAAGATGGATCCAGGAGCAGATGTCCTTAGGACTGCTTCATACCAGGTTGCAAAAGATAAACTGGTGCCATCCAGCCCTACTCAAATATTGTAGAGCTCCATTGATTTCAGTGGGAGAAATCCACAGCACAGTTCCAGGCATATCTACTCAAAGGCAAGCCCGACTGTGTACAGTTGAACTTTACTCCCAAGCGTGTGGTAGGGCTGAAGCCTTAATTGTGGGCTTTGCTCTTCCACCGAAGATCAATGGACCCCAACAGGGGTTAGCCAACAAGGGCTGGATTGCATTGCCTTAGTCTTTTGTCCAAACACAGAAAGCGAGGAAGCTACCTTATCCTGGGTCAGACCACTGGTCCATCTGGCTCAGTATTGTCTACACTGACTGGCAGCGGCTCTCCAGGATTCCAGGTGGGATTCTCTCCCAGCCCTACCTGGAGATGCCGGGGATTGAACCCGGGACCTTCTGCATGCAAAGCAGATGTTCTGCCACTGAACTACAGCCCTTCCCCAACAGAGCCAACCTTTCCCTTTTCTCCCAAATCCCAGTCTTAAGCCTGGAAGGAAAGTCATAAAAGCATCGGGAGATCCCTGATGGATCAGGCCAGTGGCACATCTCATTTAGCATCTGGTTCTCCCAGGGAAGTCCCCAGGCAGGACAAGCGCATGTTCAGGGCCGGCACCCAGCATGACTGGGTCCTTGGGCACCAGCCTGACCCAGGCCCGTGGCACTGCAGCCCAACCCCCCCATACAGGCGGTGTGGGGCTAATAAGCATGTGTGCGTGGCACGTATGCACGCACAGTGAGCCCATCGTTCACAGGGATGGGAGAGGTAGGTGGGGCATGTGTGCGTGCCTATTGAAGCCTGGGCTGACTGTATTGGGGCGTGTGTGGCAGGATTGGGAGGTGGCGCTGCCACAGATCACAGAAGGGGAGCACCGCCTTCCCACCCTAAGGGGGGGCCCTTCCTTGATTTCAGCTGAAAGAAAGAGTTGCTTCATTCGTAAGAAGCGGTAAATGGGGTGTAACTGTTGCTGGGGTGGAGTGGTGAGGCATGCATCCCCCCCCTCCTTAAAGAGGGGAAATGACGGTGGAAAACGTCAGAGAAAAGCACGCTTCCTTTAGCCCAACCTGCAACGCATCAGCTCAACCGTGGGACATTTCAGCAGAGGTGTGTGTCATTGAAACTGACGCAAGACCTTATTCCAGAGAGGTAGCTGTTATTCCTGGCAACTGTGAGATCACTGCTTTAAATATATATATATATAACGAAATGATTTCCTTATTGATGTGTTGGCCACAACGGGCTCCTTCTGGAGGAAGAGCAGAGAATAAATGGAAATAATACTAATAGGTAAGTGAGAAGACAGGAGATGGTGCTACTGCCGGCCCGCATATTTATTTATTTATTAAGACTAAAGTAATGACAACAGAAGATTTATGCAACTTTACAGTTGACAACGAGGACATTGAACTTGTCAAGGATTATCAATACATCGGCACAGTCATTAACCAAAATAGAGACAATAGTCAAGAAACCAGAAGAAGGCTAGGACTGGGGAGGGCAGCGATGAGAGAACTAGAAAAGGTCCTCAAATGCAAAGACGTATCACTAAAGACTAAAGTCAGGATCATTCAGACCATGGTATTCCTGATCTCTATGTATGGATGTGAAAGTTGGACAGTGAAAAAAGCAGATAAGAGAAAAATCAACTCATTTGAAATGTGGTGCTGGAGGAGAGCTTTGCGCATACCATGGACTGCGAAAAAGACTAATAATTGGGTGTTAGAACAAATTAAACCAGAACTATCACTAGAAGCTAAAATGATGAAACTGAGGTTATCATACTTTGGACACATAATGAGAAGACATGATTCACTAGAAAAGATAATAATGCTGGGAAAAACAGAAGGGAGTAGAAAAAGAGGAAGGCCAAACAAGAGATGGATTGATTCCATCAAGGAAGCCACAGACCTGAACTTAGAAGATCTGAACAGGGTGGTTCATGACAGATGCTCTTGGAGGTCGCTGATTCATAGGGTCACCATAAGTCGCAATCGACTTGAAGGCACATAACAACAACAAATTTGATTTATATCCCTCCCTTCCTCCCAGCAGGAGCATATGCTGGCCTACCTCAGACAGGAGGACTTGGGCCAGTACTGGAACATTGGGAGCTGCCTTATGCTGAGTTAGATCAATGGTTCGTCTAGCCCAGTTTTGCCTACACTGACTGGCAGTGACTCTCCAGGGTTTCAGGCAGACTTCCTCACACTCCCATCTGGAGACGCCAGAGATGGAACCTGGAACCTTCTGCATGCAAAGCAGACGCTCTGCCACTGAGCTAGGGGCCTTTCCACACCTATGAAAGCTACCGACGTGTCCATAGCATCGGACTGTTCGTCTACCTAGCCCAGTACTTTCTACTCTGGCTGGCAGCAGGGCTCCGGGGTCCCAGTCTTTCCCATGACTGGCCACTCATCTTTTGAACTGGAGATGCTTGGGACAGAACCGTGCAAAGCAGGTGCTTGGCTACTAAGCTCTACTCCTTTCCTTAAAAATAAAATAAGATCCCAGACCTCATGGTGCTGAATACAGGGCTGATCTAAACAGGAACAGTGGGAGCTGCTTTACATTGCGGGCCTTCTGGGCAGACCTCGTACTTAGACCTAAAGGGGCCAACGCTTGCGCTCGCACCCAGAACCGACCTGCCTGGCCCTGGAGTCTCTCGCTGCGCCCCTTGCAAGACGCTCAGCGGAGCCGCGGGCGCCCGAGGCAAGCAGGTGCCCGCCCGGGGAGGCTCACTCACCCGTCCGCAGCAGCAGCAGCAGCAGCAGCAGCGCCGGTCGCCGCCCCGCCGGGCCCATCGGCAGCTATCCGCGGCAGCGCGCGAGGCCCTGGAGGCGGCTGGAGCGCTCCGTGTCCGTCCCGTCGAGGCGCAGCTGCCCGACTCCTCTCCGAGCGATGCGGCTGGCACTGCTAGGCGGCTGCCTCCCGCCGGCTTTGCATGGCCCCGTCGTAGTCTCCCCGCCTGCCTGCCCACGCCCCACTTCGCTCCTTCGCCACACACGTCCGACGGGGCGGGCGGCTGGCCCAACTCCAACCCACGAGGCGGAGCAGGCGGCTGCGAGACTGGGCGGCGGGAAAGCGCAAAGCAGGGGGAAGGTCTCAAGCTCCACGCCCGACATCGCCAAGTCGGGCTGGGAAAGCGACCCTGTCTGAAACGGCCGCTGCCAGTCAGTGTGGACAATGGCAGAGCAGTGATATCAAGCAGCTTCCTGCGACCCTATGTAACGAAGCCTTTTATTCGGCGTCATGAGGACTAGAATCTTGCTTGGCTTTGGCGAGAGGGCCTTCACTCGGTGGCAGAGGAAGACGGTCCCAAGCTCAGTCCCTGGCATCTCTGCCTGAAACGCTGCAAAGGTGCCTCCAGTCTGGGTAGACGATACGGAGCTGGATTGACCAACGGTCTGACTGGGGATAATGTGCTGCTCTTTCCCCAAAGGAGGCCAGGGCAGCATCTGAGGCTCTCCTTATGTTTGGGGAAAGGCCGCAGCTCGCATCTGCGTCGCGTGCAGAAGGTCCCACCTTCCGTTCCCGATAGCATCTCCTGGGAAAGAGCCCTGCCTGAAACCCCAGAGAGCTGCTGCCAGTCAGTGTAGACAGTACTGAGCTAGGGGGACCAATGGTCTGACTTGGTATTTATTTATTTATTTATTTAATTTAATTTATAAACCACCCCTAGCCAAAGGCTCCCTGGGCGGTGTACAACATAAAATAATACAATAAATCAACAATCACAAAATATAAAATACAAATATATAACAACAATAAAATAAATTAGAAAGACCAAAACATTAAAACGTATTTAAAATACATTAAAATGCCTGGGAGAATAGGAAGGTTTTAACCTGGCGCCGAAAGGATATCAACGTAGGCGCCAGGCGTACCTCCTCGGAGAGACTATTCCACAATTCGGGGGCCACCACCGAAAAGGCCCTGGATCTTGTCACTACCCTCCGAGCTTCTCGATGGGTCGGTACTCGGAGGAGGGCCTTAGATGACGAACGAAGTGCACGTGTAGGTTCATAGCGGGAGAGGCGTTCCATCAGGTATTGCGGGCCCACACCGTGTAAGGCTTTATAGGTCAATACCAGCACCTTGAATCTGGCCCGGAAACAAATCGGCAACCAGTGCAAACGGGCCAGAACGGGTGTAATATGTGAGGACCGAGTGGTCCTCGTCAACAGTCTGGCTGCTGCGTTTTGCACTAGTTGCAGCTTCCGAACCGTCTTCAAGGGCAGCCCCACGTAGAGTGCATTACAGTAGTCCAATCTAGAGGTCACCAGAGCATGAACAACTGAAGCGAGGTCGTCACCATCCAGATAGGGGCGTAGTTGGGCTACCAGCCGAAGGTGGTAGAACGCATTCCGAGCCATCGAGGCTACCTGAGCCTCAAGTGACAAGGAAGGATCGAAAAGAACCCCCAAACTACGAACCTGTTCCTTCAGGGGGAGTGTAACCCCATCCAGAACAGGATGAACATCCACCATCTGTGCGGAAAAGGCACTCACTAACAGCGTCTCAGTCTTGTCTGGATTGAGTTTCAGTTTATTAGCTCCCATCCTGTCCATTATCGCGGCCAGGCAACGGTTCAGCACATCAACAGCCTCACCTGAAGAAGATGAAAAGGAGAAATAGAGCTGTGTGTCATCAGCATACTGATGACAACGCACTCCAAAACTCCGGATGACCGCACCCAGAGGCTTCATGTAGATGTTAAAAAGCATGGGGGACAGTACCAATCCCTGAGGGACTCCACATGGAGAGTCCAGGGTATCGAGCAATGTTCCCCAAGCACTACCTTCTGGAGACAATCCGCCAAGTAGGAGCGGAACCACTGCCAGGCAGTACCCCCAACTGCCAACTCCGCGAGTCTCTCCAGAAGGATACCATGGTCGATGGTATCAAAAGCAGCTGAGAGGTCAAGGAGAATCAACAGAGTTACACTCCCCCTGTCCCTCTCCCGACACAGGTCATCATACAGGGCAACCAAGGCTGTTTCCGTGCCAAAACCGGGTCTAAAAGTGGCAGTTGCCTGTGTCCCACTCCTGTGGGGGCTGCAATGAATCCCCTGCCACTGCTGGCTCCCCGGAGGGCCACATTCAGCAGAGTGGCAAATGTCTGAATTCCCCTCTTTGCACACAGCATTCAAGCATGCACCTCCGCCTGCCCCCCTTGGTATTTAGGTGCTACACTTGGTGATCCCTTCAGGACTCCTTCTCCAGAGTTCTCTCCCCACACTCCCCACAATAATACTATGAGGTTGGTTAGAGTGAGAGATAGCCACTGAGAAGAGTCTTCTAACATGCTTCCTTCCCTGTCCTTCCCTGCCGACTGGAGCCAATCAGAGTGAAAGGAGGTGAGTCGGCCACTGAGAAGACTCTTCTCAGCAGCCAACACTCTCCCCTTTCGTGCTGATTGGCTCCTAGGGACGTCTGTTCTTTACAAGGATCTCATTCTCAACCCAGCAGCAAAAAGGGGGGGAAGGAGTATGGCTGTGACTATCACAAAGGGACCCTGCACTTCTAAATTTGCCACTACGCTCCTGATAGTGACTGGGTCAAGGTTGCTCCAGTGAGCTTCATAGCTGAGTGGATGAAATCCATTGGGGAGAGTTCCAAAGGACTCACAGACACACACAAGCAGGTTGGCTTCAGTTCTCTCAACCCAATTTCTCCCCATGATGCGCCTTGATGAGATTACATGCTTGGGATTCCTCCAGATGATGATAAATTGGCTGCAAGCTAATGGTTGCAACGTTGGTGCTCAGTTGCCTTCCAAACTTGCATGAGCCTAAGGCAGGGGAAACTTTGTTCAGCCCAAGGGCCGCATTCCCTGTTTGGCAACCTTGTCTGGGCCATATGCCCGTGGTGGTTGGGGCCAGAGACAAAAGTGGGTGGAGCAATGGATGCAAATGTTATATTTGTGCAGTAGGCTGGTTTCTACCCACTCTCACCCCTACCCGCCCTCCATCCATCAGAGTGCAAGGGCGCAATCCAGCCAGGAAAATGCGCTCAAGGGACGTTGCAAAGCAGGGCTGGTGAGGGGTGTGGCTAGGGAGGAGGTGTGGCATGGAGAAAATCCTGAGAGCCAGACAGAGCGGTCTGGAGTAGTGTATCAGACTTCAGGAGTCCCGGCCTGGGCACAAGGAGTAATGAGCCAACTGCTACCCAACCCTGCAATGGTGACAAGGCAAACCTCCTGTTTTGGGGCTTGTTCAGGGATGGTACAGTCCTCCTCTGTTTGCCAGTATTTTGATTGAGCAATTTAAATATATGCTGTGGTAGATATGCAAATCGGGAAGATTAAAATCGCCTTGTGAAACCAGTACCTAGAGTTTCATGTACGACAAGTGTGGGGAACCTTTGGCTCTCCAGATATGGCTGAACGACAACTCCCATCTTCCCTGGCCATTGGCCTCACTTGCTTGGGCTGATGGGAGCTGTAGTTCAGCCACATCTGGAGGGCCAAAGGTTCTCCACCCCTGGTGTGTGGCAGGTCTAGTGTCACCTGTGCATCGTATACAAATATTATAAAAAGGCATTCCACTGATTCATTTAAATTAAAAGCATTTCTGAACCATTGCATATTTGAAAAACCTTTAAGCAGTGTTAAAAATACCATGTTAAAAATACCATCCAGAGTGGCTGGATGGCCAGCCAGATGGGCAACTAAGAAATCCAATAAATAAATAAATGTAGAACCAAAAACAGTATCACGAAAACACAGGCTTGATGAAAACCAGTTGTATAAAAACAGATAAAAAGGGGAAGCCAGGATCCAATCTAATAGGTCAGAGAAAGCTACTTGGGTAAAGTCTTTGAGGGTGTGTCTCAGGACATAAACCAGACTTGGAAAATTGTTCACCTCCCCCCCCCCCAACTTATGAGGAACCCTGCTCAACTGGCTTGATCAGTCTTCCCCTGGGTAAGCATTTTATAACTCTTGAGATGTTGGAGGTGAAAGGCTACAGGATCACAATGCTAGTTGACCTATGCTTCCTTGAGTTCATCTTTTTCAAGTAACCATTTGACCCTTTCCTTCTTTTTGAATTCCGCAAAAGAGAGGATCTGGACCCTTGCTTTTAGAGCATCTCACAAGAGGGTCCTTCTGAGCTCAGTCGGGAGGAGGGTTGTCAGAATTTAGACGGAAACAGGAGCAGAATCTACCAATGTTTGCTTATTCATCCCATATCTGGGATGGAAATCAATCCGGTGAATACAATTAGTGTATGCTGTTGTTGTGCAAACAATACATAATTGATTATTTCTCTCCACCTATTTACATTTCATTTCCTTTGCACTGAAATAAATGGGGTGGAATAACATAATGGCAACATAATTTATGTAATCAATTACATAAATTACATAATTTTGCCACAGCAGACAGCGAGACAAATAATGTGGTTTGCAGGCGATGAATACAAGGCAGCAGGGCCAGTGCCAGAGGGCAGCCATGTTGGGCCCTGGCCAAGGGTCCCTGCAGCCCAGAGGGGCCCCTGAAAGATCTCTCCTTAGGGTGGAAGGGTAGAGCTCCTGCTCTGTGATCCATGGCAGGGTCGGGTCCTATGACCCGACCCTGCCGTAGATCGTCGAGAGGGAGCTCTCAGGCACTGCCCCAATACAGATAGCCCAAGCATCAAATATACCCATACACACGCCCCACCTACCTCACCCATCAGTGTGAATTCTGTGCACGCGTTGTGTGCATGCCTTCCATCACCCATGATGGCGGCAGGGGCTTCCCTAAGGGGCTGACGACCCCCTCACCACATTGGTTGATGGTGGGCATTCACATAACACAAGAGATAGGTGGGGGGCATGGCCAGACTTATTAGCCCCCCGCTGCCTATATTGTGTGTGTGTGTGTTGGACTATAGCACCGCAGGCCTAGGGCAGGCTGGTGCCCGAAGGCGCAGTCATGCCTGATGCTGGCCCTGCAAGGCAGAACAGAAAATGATGCCTACGTCCATCTCGAGTCGGAAGTATCACTGACGGACAGTGGCTCTTGGACTTCCTCTTAAGCCATATGCAAGAAGTGCGGGTCTCAGAGCAGTGAGCGGTTAGGCTACCGCTAGGGGTGGCCCAAGACGTTTTACTGCCTGGGGCAAAGGACACGTTAGTGCCCCCTCCTTCCAAGTCCACAAATAGAAGCAGACTGGACTGGCAATTGAATCTTCAGCACTGTCAATGGGACAGTGTCCTTGTTGAGGGCAGCAGGGCAGCTTAGTGGACACAGGATAGGCCATGTGGTACACACAGTTCTGTTCTCCAATAGAGGGGAATAGCTGGAGGAGCTCAGGAGTTCAGCAGCAGCGATGCTGCCCCTGACAGCATCTGTCGCCTCACTCTGTCTAACAATAGAGCCGGCCCTGGCCACTGCTCTCCGGAAGTCCCATTTCCATGATGTTGCCTTTGCACTGAAATGAATGGGGTGGGCTAATGTAATGTAATAATGAATTACATAAGCTACTTAATTTTGCCACAGCAGACAGCGAGACAAATAAAGTAGGCTGGAGGAAGATAAATCTGCAGAAGCGATTTTACGTGGCCGCAAAGGACACTGATTCATGGTCTGAAATCATAAGCAGGCAGGTGTCACTGTGGATCATATTTTGTCTGGCACTAGGGGAGACAAGCCAAAAATAAATCTGGGAATTTCAGAGGGGGGATACAGTCTGAACTGATACAGCGCATTCTACTGATTACATTGCCTTAACAGCAGAGGTGAGGAACAGGATCCAGTCATTCCATCCCCACGGGCCATTTTGACAGGCGATCAGCTCCCCAACCTTTTTGTGGCTGGCGGCACATTAGAAAGGCCCCTTCCAACTCTTCTGTGGTTCAGTACTTGGATTCCTGCATGGAGCAGAGGGTTGAAATCGACGGCCTTATAGGCCCCTGCCAACTCTACTATTCTAAGTCTACAGCATTCACTAGAAAAGACAATCATGTTGGGAGAAACAGAAGGGAGTAGAAAAAGAGGAAGGCCAAACCAGAGATGGATTGATTCCATAAAGGAAGCCAGAGACCTGAACTTACAAGATCTGAGCAGGGTGGTTCATGACAGATGCTCTTGGAGGTCACTGATTCATATGGTCGCCATAAGTCGCAATCGACTTGAAGGCACATAACAACAACAACAAAGTCTAAGAAATTGTCAGGGGGCCCACAGAAAACAAAAACAGATGATGCTCAGAACCCCTTCCCCCATATTAAAAAAACCTATCCCCCCAAAAAAACAAAATAAAAGATAATTAGAGCAGACAACTCCATTCCTCCTGAAAAGGGGGGGGAGCTATTTTTTTAAAAGCAAAACATTGGAAAGGGCAGGGAGTCTTAAGAACACACACATGATCATGGCTTCAAAAGTGCATGATGCTCCTCTCCAATGTGCCAAGAGCAGGGATGTAGTCATCCGGGCTCTCAGGGGGGTCTTAGACACCTTACTTTTTTGGGAGCAGGGTCCCCACAGGGTCCATTTGTCTCCAGCATCCTAGGAGCCAGTCAACATGAAACAGAAGTGTGTTGTTCACTGAGAAGAGTCTTCTAACATGGTTCCTTGTCCTTTCCTGCAGATTGGAGCGAATCAGAGTGAAAGGAGGTGAGTCAGCCACTGAGAATACTCTTCTCAGTAGCATATACTCTCCCCTTTCATGCTTATTGGCTCCTAGGGGTGTCTTTGTTGTTGGAGAGGGCATTAACAAGGATTTAATTCTTAATCCAGCAGCTAAAAAGAAAAAAGAAAGGATGGGAGGGGGCGTGGCTGTGATTATCATGAAGGGACCCTGCACTTCTGAATTTGCTACAGCTCTGCCAGCCAAGAGACAGGGGATGGGCAGGCTGCAGTTTTCCTTGTGTCATCCTTTGCCATATGTGGGGAAGTGGCAGCATGGTTTTCACCTGTTTATTATTATTATTATTATTATTATTATTATTATTATTATTATTATTATTATTATTATTATTATTATAGAATCATAGAATTGTAGAGTTGGAAGGGGCCTATAAGGCCATCAAGTCCAACCCCCTGCTCAATGCAGGAACCCAGCTTTTTTAAAAGCATGCCCGACGGGTGGCTGTCCAGCTGCCTCTTGAAGGCCTCCAGTGTTGGAGAGTCCACCACTTTCCTAGGTCATTGGTTCCATTGTTGTACCGCTCTAACCGTTAGGACGTTTTTCCTAATGTTCATTCAAAATACCTTCCTGTAACTCGAGTCCTGCATGCTGGGACAATCAAGAAGAGATCCTGGCCCTCCTCTGTGTGGCAACCTTTCAAGTACTTGAAGAGTACTGTCATAACTCCCCTCAGCCTTCTCTTCTCAAGGCTAAACATGCCTAATTCTTTCAGTCTCTCCTCATAGGGCTTTGTTTCCAGTCCCCTGATCATCCTTGTTGCCCTCCTTTGAATCTGTTCCAAATTGTCTGCATCCTTCTTAAATCGCGATGTCCAGAACTGGATGCAGTACTCAAGATGAGGCCTAACCAATGCCAAATAGAGGGGAACCAATACTTCATGTGGCTTGGAAACTATACTTCTGTTTATGCAGCCTACAATAGCATTTGCCTGTTTTGCAGCCACATCATACTGTTGGCTCATATTCAGCTTGTGATCAACAACAATCCCATCCTTTTTGCATGTAGTATTGCTGAGTCAAGTATCCCAAGTATTATGCGTTGCTGCCATTTGAGAGAGAACCTCAATGTGTTTTACAAGCCCTGCAAGTCTTTCCCAGGCCAATTAAACAAATGAATCAGTTGCTGTTGGCGTGAACATTAATTGCGTGGCCTTCTGTGACCCAGAGAGGTGTGCAAATTGGGTTAGGAGGTGGCAGAGCAGTTGGAAAGGGAAGGGAAGCTCTTCCTTCTTGCTAGTTCTCCTGACTTATTTTCTTGCTTGGTCATTAATAGTTTGTTTGAAGGGTTCATATTTTTGTGTACAACTTTTCCCACCTCTCCATTCCTCTTTTCCCCACAACATGCAACACTTTCCCACATAAATAAGTAAGTAAATAAATAAAGAGTTGTGGCAAATCACTGAATACCATTGGACGGTATTCAAGTTTCTACTCAGGGGAAGGCAGTACATTTACAGTCATGTCCATTCATTTCAGTGGGTCTACTCTGAGGAAGACTAGCATTGACTATCAATGGTTCACTTTGCTTTGGTCCATGGACTAATGCATTAAATGTTATTCTGTTCTATTTCAATGAGTCTACTCCGAGTAGAACTCAGTTGGAAATACACAGTTTTAAAGTTTCAACTGCCCCTGCCTGAAACTTTAAACCGCGTGCCTGCGCTACAGCAAAACTGTGCCTGGAATGCCTCACTCCGAGGAAGGCCACCCACCCCACTTTTCCTCAAAGTGAGGCGCCCAAACACGGAGGTGGAGGAGCAGCGGAGACCCTCACCACGCTGGCTGGGCCAGCAGCCAATCACGAGGGGGAGTGAGGGGCCTGAAGGGGCCCCAATTCACTGCTTAGCCTATCCTACCTCGCAGGGTTGTTGTGAGGATGAAATGTGGAGAGAGAGAGGACCATGTGAGTCACACACACACACCCTGGGCCTGAGTTTCCCCACCTCTGGTGCAATGGGGGTTGCTTTCTTCTGAAAGAAGAGAGGCAAGTGGGGGCTGGGCCAAGGCAGGTTGAGGTGGGTGAGGCAGTGCCCCATTTGCCCTGATAGACCAGCCTCCACCGCTCTGGTGTGGACAATACTGAGCTGGACAACCCACAGGCCTGACGTGGTAGAAGGCTGCTTCCTACGTATACAGAACCAGTGAGCTGGCGAGAAACGGAGGTGTTTCCGAAGAGTAATCGTACGTGGTCTCAAACCGGGGTGGGGGCACAGAGATCCTGCCCGCCCTTGCTGGTTCTGTTGCTCCCATCTGTCCTTCTCCCTTTTACTTTAGTAAGTGGGACAACACTATGGGAAACTAAGCTGCATGCATCCAGCACCTTGGTGACAACTTCAGAAGTGCAGGGGCCCTACCCTTCACAGCCATGCCCCTTCACTCCCTTGCTTGCTGTCCGTCATCATCTCCACACTCTTCAGTCCTTCCCAGGCGCACCTTCTCACACAACAAGAGACCTCCCTAGGAGCCAATCAGCCTGACAGGGGAGTGTGTTAGCTACTGAGAAGAGTCTTCTCAGTGGCTGCCTCACCTCCTTTCACTTTGATTGGCTTCAATCAGCAGGAAAGGATAAGGAAGAATGTTATAAGATGCTTTTCAGTGGCTAATACACTACGTTTTCATGCTGATTGGCTCCTAGGATGCTGGAGACATAAAAACCCAGCTGGGACTCTTCTCCCAAAAAGGTGAGGGTTCTAAGACCCCCTGAGACCCTGGACCACTACACCCCTGATCTGATCACATGGGAAGTCGGTTGTGCCATCGGGCTGGGCTGTGTGGTCTGATCTTTAGCAGGATGGGGATGTTGTTTTTAAAGTCACCTTCTCATTTAGCAAGTTGGGTGAAAGGGAGCGGGAGGCAGCAGAACTTGTTCTATTTGATCACATCAGCCTGTTTGAATAGCACGGCCGAAGGCAGTTGGAACAAATTGGCTTTCGAGATGGGGCTGATTTATTCACATCAACTGACATCTTAATTGTGACCCACACAGAGGAAGCTGTAAATTAGGCATGGGAGACCTTTTTTAGCCAGAGGGCCGCGTTCCCTTCTGGGCAACCCCCCGGGGGCCACATGTGGGGCCAGAGGCAAATTAGGCGGATCAACAAATGTGTGACCTTTGTAGAGTGGACAACTTCCCCCCACACCCCTCTCTGTCTTCAGGAAAGCAAGAGGCATTATCAGAGTTGAAAAAGATGTTCCAGCCAGGCAAACAAAGAAAAAAGATGTGTTATTTTTGCAGATATAATGGGGGGGGGGGAGAGAAACATCAGCAGCTGACGTTAACAATAAAAATATTCCATCAATCTTTACTTAAATGCATGCACTCCTGTAGGCAGTCAATATGTCCAAATAGGTATCTAAATGAGATTATGAGCCATGGTTCAAACGTAGAAAGGGCGGCGAGATTTTCAGGCCACTGACTAGGAGACGCTGGGTGTTTATCCTTCTAGCCTTGCAGTGTAAGTCTCTTTGCAAAACGCAAGTGCTTGCAGGATCCACTTTTGTTGCCCATCTGTTAGTTCCCACAGGAATATAATTTCAGACCTGTGCTCTGAGTCTTTTAAGCAGCAGTGTAATGGCACATTCAGAAGTGCAGAGTCCTTTCATTGCAGTGACAGCCACACACCTTCACAGCCGCACCCCCTTTCCCAATTCCCTCGTCTCTCTTGCTCTTCCTGTCATTCTGCGGGTCCACACTCTACTACAACAGATGCCTCTAGGAGCCAGTCAGCATAAAAGGAGAGGTTGTGTGTTAGCTACTGAGAAGAGTCAGCTCCTTTCACTCTGATAGGCTCCAATCAGCACAAAAGGACAAGGACTCTTCTCAGTGGCTAACACACTCCCCTTTTATGCTGATTGGATCGTACAGAGGGACCTGGCTGGGACCCTGCTCCCCCAAAAAGACAACCCCCTCAGACTCCAGACGACTACAGCCCTGCTTTTAAGGCCCTAGCAATCTCCCAAGTGGCTGTCTCCATCCTGTTTTCTGGGATGCAGGCCTCCCCTTCCCCCTGCTCCGGGCTGGCTATCAGGTGAACCTCAACCTCCCAGCACCTGTCTGTGATGTCAGGATCAGACGCTGGGGCTTACGGCTGTCCTTACCCACTTTCTGTGCTTCTTTTGGAAGGATAGGATAGAAATTGAATGAATGAATGAATGAATGAATGGATGAATGGATGAAGGGAGGGAGGGAGGGAGGGTCCACCAAATCCTCGCAGATCCCCACACTGATATAAATGGCAGCTTCCACCTTCATTGGCTGCTCCGATAAAAAGGAATGGACGCTGTTTCCAAGGTGGCAGTTCCAGAGCTTTGAGGATGGAGTATCTGGAAGGGTTTCATTTGCTGAAGCTTAGTAAAGTTAGTACTGTCCTCCAGGTTGAGGCCAATTAGCATTAATGTGTCCAGGGTGTAGTCTGGAGGTTTTTCCTCTTTGCTCACATTGTAGTATCTGTTGGCATCTCTGCAAGTTATTGATAAGTCTGACAGCCCGCGGTTCTCAGAACTGAAATGTTGAACAACTGGCTGCTGCACTTTTTGCAGTCAGCATTGCAGATTTGTAGTTTCTAACATTGTCTGTGGGTTGGCTGTAGTGATTCAGTTCACATTTAAAAGCCTGAACAGATCCGAATTTTGTGATGCAATTCTCCAACCCAAGAATGTTTCCAGAAATGCATAAAAGTGTGCATAAAAATGAATATATTAGTGAAAACAACATACAAACATGCATTATATTAGCAGGAAGTGCTTGTGAAAATGCGCACATTGGTCAAAACTGCATGCAAAACATTTGAAAACTACTGCTCTAAGGGGACACATTTAGGGTGCCGTCAGCCTGCCAATATTTTGCGGGAGGAATCTAAGCACTTAATAGCTCTATTTGCTACTATAAAGAGGACTGCCTGATTTAACCATTTTGCTTTTTTATTATATTAAGAAATGAGTTTCTTTTGTCTGTCTGCTATGTTTAAAAATAAGGTTGATTTTTTTACCTATTTTTTTTTCCTTGAAGCTTGGAGGATGTTTTGTTCAGTCTATGTTTGCTATGATTTTTTCTTGTATTTTTGTAGTTTATTTTCATGTGCAGTGTTTATACTAAATGCTGACACTAAAGAGGATGTTCTGTTCAGTTATTAGTTGTATTTTATAGATTGTGGAATCATAGCATCACAGAATAGCAGACTTGAAAAGGGCTCAAAGAATATGTGACTGACTGAGAAGCGACAATGTGAGATACATTAAGCAGGAATGGGAGAAGATGGAAGCAGAGCCCATGTGTCATATGTTGTAAAAATATATGAAAAAACAGGGTGGTGTTTAGACATTCCTTCCCAGGCCACCTTCCCATCCACTCCATGACCTACCTGGTGTTTTCTTCCGTTATTTTAATGACATTGCAAAATCCCAGAGAGGTAAGGTTCTTGTGGAAGGATAATTCCTGAAGACAGAAAGAGAAAAAGGTTCAAGTCCCGCAGCTCTTCCATCTTACTCTTCCACCATAGCAACCTTCTCTTCCAGGTAAGAAGGTGAAGAGCAGCACAACTCCAGCAATCTCTCTTTCTCACTGGTCTGATCTTGCTCGATCAGACCAAGGTAGCCCAGTTTTCTGCCTCCAACAGTGCCCAGCTAGGGATCTCCAAGATCCTTCACACTCTGCATTGCCTCTAAATGTGGACATTTCCTTTACTGACCATAAATAACAGCCACTGATAGCATCCTTCATGACTTTGTCTAACCTTTTAGAAAACCATCCAAGCAAGTGTCCATCACAGCATTTTCTGGTAATGAACTTCATTAGTTAATTATGCATTGCATGGAGATGTATGCCCTTTCGTCTTTCCTGAACCTACTGCCTGCCAACTTCATTAGATGATTCTAAATTCTGGTATCACAGGAGAAAAGATTTTTGTGTTTATTATTGTTCGGCTGTTTTTATTATGATATTTTGTATTTTAATCCTTTTGTACACCGCCCAGAGAGCTATTCGCTATGGGCGGTTTAAAAATGACACAAACAAATAAATAAATAAATAAATAAATAAATTTGACATAGTCTTGGGCCTTTCACAGTTAACCAGAAGATCTCAATGAGGACAGCCTCGCTGCTGAATGTGCTCATAGAATCATAGAGTTGGAAGGGGCCTATAAGGCCATCGAGTCCAATCCCTGCTCAATGCATGCTCAACAAGCGGCTGTCCAGCTGCCGGATATGCTTTAAGTTGAATTCCTGCACTGAATCTTTTTTTTTTGTATTTGTATTTGTTGTTTATGATGTTTTAACTTATGTTGGACACTGTTTCGAGTTTAATTTAAATATAAGTGGTATATAAATTGTCTAAATAAATAAATAATAACCGAACCTTCATAATTAAAGTGGAGTTCAAGCTCTATGTTAGCCTAGCCCAGCAAATCCACTTAAAAAAAACAACACAGACCTTTTGTGGTTTGGGAAGCGATGCCAAGATGCATTGAAAAGTGGGGGAATGAACTGAACGATGAATGGGAAAACATATAAACACCCGCAAGCAAATCAGGCTGAATGCTCATTGGCCTATAATCTCCCTGTTCGATAAAGACGAGCTATAATCTAACCTCCATGTAAGTTTCATACAAGCAAATCAGGATAAATGCTCAATAAACAGGTTGTTTGAAGGAGCCTTTACACTGTGAAGTGGGGACTGTTCTCCACTTAAAATGATGCCGTCTGTGACATTTGGAACAGAGAGATCTTGCACGTTTATTCCATTTTTAAAAAATGTCTATGCTGTTGTTTCTTCCACTATGGAGCCAAAGGTAGCGAACAGCATAGAAAAACAAAAACAGTCAAGGGAATATCAAAACAAAACAAAACATGGCAGTAATGCAACTGGCACTCAGAACAGGTAACACCAGGTAAGAAAATTTAGCTCATAAATAAGCAAAAAAGTTCCCAGCTTCCCCCAAAGGACTCTTCAAAAGAGCAAAGTCTGCCACTGGCAGCCAGAAGACATAGGGGGCTCCCTACAGGGGGAATTCCAGCCAAAAGGCCCTGCCCAGAGCTGAACCTCAGTTGCAGGAGTGTTCAGCAAGTCACACCTAAATGCTAGGATTAATATCAAGATCTTGTGAATATAGTGAATGCGAACAGCTTGCTCTTTGCATTAGTAGGAGGTCGCTATAAGACCTCCCAAGTTATCTCTAGTTCAGCATTAGCTTCTGGAGAATGCAGAGTGCTCAATACTGAGTTATGGCGACCTTATGAAGAGGGTTTTCACGAAGCTGAGAGGCAGTGACTGGCCCAAGGTCACCCAGTGCGCTTCATGGCTGTGTGGGGATTTGAACCCTGGTCTCCCAGGTCGTAGTCCAACACCTTAACCAAAGAATGAAGCTTGATTTGCATTGCAATGGAACTTCCTGGTGACATTAATGGTTCCTGTGCAAGTACGTAACATAGGCCTTATTGCACATTGTTAAGGGTTTGGGCACGACGATAAACGGGAGACTTGAGTCTGCCTCCCTTGAACTTGACTCTAGGGATGGACTATTTGTAAATTCATGGTGGTTCAGGCAGCAGTTGCTTTCCAGTGATCAATGTAAGGCCACAACTCACTGGGAAGTTCTCTTCTGCAAGCTCCACTTACAGGAGTTCAGCGGGGCTTGCAGAGGGCGAACTTCACAATGAGCTATGCCCATGGAGATGTCAGAACTATCTGTCTCTGACCTTCAAGGGCGCACAAAAATTGTCCCGAGATAGGGCTGGATCCAATGTCCACACGCAACCCTGTAACCACAGTTGCACAGAAGTGAACCCTGCACTTTTGCACAATTCCTGTTAGTTGCAGTGAGGCTCATGAAGGAAAAAATTGCCCCGCAGCTCCAGCTCCCAAACTTTGTTCAGGATTTTTTTCTCACCGTACATTTCAACGCCGAAACCCACAGGCTCCAAGTGCAAAAACAGATATTCAAATGTGAAGTTTATTCATTACAGTGTGTTAATGTGCAATTGATTGCTTTTGAAATTATAAAAGCACAAATGTCCGTCGCATTTAGAACCTTTTTGTTTGCTCTGCTGATCACAGAATTAGAAGGATTAATTCCTGTACTCCCAACTGCCTGAAGCAGTGGGATGGGGAGGGAAGATAGTTAAACCTGACTGAAGGTGCTTTTCGGTGACGGGATGTTGCTGTGAAAGATGACCTTCCGCCAGATTAAATCAAACAAGCAGGTGTCAGAAAGCATTCCTTCACTTATTGAGGATAGCCATTCTCAAAACTCAAGGTATATTTATGACATCTCTTTCCCCAACACAGAAAAAAGCAGGCACGTTTAGCTGCAGATTCCAGCCTCCCACTCTCCTTCCTTATATGACACAATGTAGGTCAAGATCTCTGGCAGTAAGAGAAGCTGTGTTCCTGTAGCCCAGGAGATAGAGTAAGCCAAACATGGCCCCCTCCTCTTTGAATGATGAAAAATTGCAGGAGAGCCAGGCCATTTGAAGACACCATTTAACCCAGGACAACATCGATTTGTGAGAGGGACTGAAGACCCCGAGTGTTGAAGGACAGGATAACTTTCTACTAGAAAGCAACGACTTTCTAGATAATCCGAATGAGGAGGGAGGAATATATGACTAGCTTCCAAACTGCCCTTGGCTTCTGCTATCTTTTAAGAGCTGCTTCACACATGACAATTCCGCTACACGGTTATCGTTCTGCATGGCAAAAGTAGTCAATTAATGTACAAAGGACCACTCTGGTCTACATCTGTGGCTATTGCTTTGGTGCAAACTCTGCATACTGCAGCGGGAAATGCATCCTCTTTCACTTGCAGTTAGGGTTAGGGCTTCTTTCTCTCATCCAGAAAAAAGCAGTTTTCATGGAGGCTCCTTCTTTGGGGTTCTGCAATTCTCTTCCATACACCTAGATACAGACTTCTCAGGTGTGGTTTTTAAGTAGCCTCAAAACATCCAGAGAAAGGGGTGGAGGGCACAGTTGTTTCAGAGGCCGGTTTACACCTTGGGTTCGCTGCCCAACTCCTCTACAAGGAGGAAGCAGAAGCTTTTGAGCCTGGATTGTTGATTCCCTCGGCTAACGGCTTCTCCTTCTGACGTTCAGAGTGTTGTCCCCTTGAAGAAAGGTAGGCTCAGCACAGAGGCCTGAGAAAGAACAGGATCACACCGGTCGGAGTGACTTTGGTACTAATAGTGTCGTTGAGCTTGTAGGCCCCCATGAACAACTTGTCTAGCACATCATAGATCTTGTAGCCTGCCTTGCAGTCCAAGATGCCCAGAAGTCCCAACGTCGTCACAAAAGGCCGAGGTGTCCCGTCGGTGCCGTTGTTCATAATGGCTATCGCAAACTGACCGTTGATGAGGGGCCTCTTCCATACTTCGAAGTAGTGGCTCTGTCAGGCAGGCATGTGGGGGGGAGGGGAGAAAGGGGTCGTTACTGATGTTAGGCTTGTGCTGAAGAATTATTGCACAATACACCTATAAAAGACCTAAAATATGATCTTGTCCCTTACATACTCAATTGACCACTAGACTCTGCAGGAGGTCTCTTGCAGATACCATCTTATTAGGAGGACTATTCTGTACGATGTAGGAACTGAGCCAGCAGTGTGGTGTCCCCCCCCCTTTGTAATTTCTTCCTGTTAAATATTAGACAGGTGCTGTCTTTTCAGTGCCTACTGAAGACCCTCCTCTTTCAACAAGGTCTTTATCCCAGTCTGCATCTGTATTGGAACTATTCCTTTTATATATAATCTAAAATAATCTAAAAAAAATGAAACATGAGCATTGAGAAGTGGGAAGTCTTGGCCGATGAGCATCCCAAATGGAGGCCGGCCATTATCAAAGGTGCCATGGACTTTGAAGAAGCATGAATACAGGGCGAACAGGACAAACGAGCTAAGCGGAAAACACATCGAACAAATCCTCATTGCGACCATCTTCCATCTGGAAACCTATGTCCTCACTGCGGGAGGCTGTGTGGATCGGGGATTGGCCTCCACACTCACTTACGGACCCACTGTTAAAGACTTTATTTTGGAAGACAATCTTACTCGGACACGAGTGATCGTCAATGAATGATTTCTTTTAATTGTTGTCATATATGGAATTGTTGTTAAATGTTTGTATTTGTATTTCTACATGGAGCTGTTTTAAATTGTTTTCACACTTTCCTAGTTTTAAGATTGTAACTTTGCTTTATAACTGTGTACTTTATCGTCGCAACCTGCCCTGGGACCTTGTGGTAAAGGGTGGGTAAGAAATCAAATCATTACACCTTTCCTTGTAACCATCCATGTCCCCTAACTACAGAACCTGGCTACTGGAATTCCCCTTAGGGGAAGGCCCGTAGGCCCGAAGCTCAGTGGCAGATCATCTGCTTTGCGCGCAGAAGGTCCGGGTCCAATCCTAGCCATCTCCAGATAGGGCTGGGAGAGACTCCTGCCTGAAACCCTGGAGAGCTGCTGCCAGTCAGTGCAGACAATACTGAGCCAAATGGACTAATGATCTGACTCAGGATAAGGCAGCTTCCTGTTTCTCCTGTTCCCACTAAAAGCTTCTTCCCTTTGGAAACAAACATATTTCTCAAATCATCTCCCTGTTGTGCTCTTTCTAGCAAATTATGCAAATACCCATTTAATCCCTCTCTTCCTCAGTAGTTTTTTCCAGTTCAGCCTTCCTTCTTTCCTCATTTATTTATTTAATCTATTTATGACATTTATATCCCGCCCTTCCTCCTAGGAGGAGCCCAGGGCAGCAGACAGACAGACAGGTGTCTGTTTATATAGATTGTAACCCTGCTAGCAAGAGCTTGATCATTGTTACCGTGCGGGGGACAGACTTGAGACTTGCGAGATCTACTTTGTGTGGTTGGTTTTTC
The DNA here is from genome assembly GCF_030035675.1 of Rhineura floridana. Lineage (NCBI taxonomy): Eukaryota > Metazoa > Chordata > Lepidosauria > Squamata > Rhineuridae > Rhineura > Rhineura floridana. The sequence continues at coordinate 23,607,623 of NC_084496.1, read as the reverse complement.
TCTTCCTAGAACCCTGTGGTCCACCAACCAGAACCAGATGCAAAACAGCAGCACAGAGGTGCAGGCGTATACCGAGAACTGAGGAACAAAATTGCCTCCAAGAATATGCTCAGCTCAGGGATTTACTTCTGAGTGTCAGAACTGAACTCATAGTCCTATCCCTCAAATGAATAAAAACAGTAATAAAAATGCCACTCCTGGCTTTATTTTATTTATTATTTTATTTATTTTATTACATTTTTAGACCGCCCTATAGCAATAAGCTCCCAGGGCGGTGTACAGCTTTGCATCACAATTCTCCTTTTCAGCAGCCCAACTGATATTCATGCTTCTGAAAACCAGCTGCCGGAAGCCTCAGGAGGGGAGTGTGTTCTTGCACTCGGGTCCTGCTTGCGGGCTTCCCCCAGGCACCTGGTTGGCCACTGTGAGAACAGGATGCTGGACTAGATGGGCCACTGGCCTGATCCACCAGGCTCTTCTGATGTTCTTATCTTGCAATCCCCCAAACACACTTACCTGGGAGTCAGCTCCATTTAACACGGTTAGTTGTACATAATGCTAGCCCTCCTCTGAGTAGACCCATCGAAAATATCGCCCATGACTAACTGAAGGTTTGCTCCAAGTAAAACATAGCTGGATACCATCAGGTGGGGCTTACTTGTGAGTAAACATGCCCAGGATTGGAGTGTTGGGGAACGGTGAGGAGGTCTTTTAGTTGTCGCTGTTGTTGAAACTATTGTGTTATCAGGAGCCCTTGCTGATCTATTGGCAAATTGCCTGGAGATCTGCCTGCCCCTGTCATACAGCATGTTGCTTTTTGTGGGCACTTAAAGAATTAGTAAATTATTATTATGACTGATGCTGGGGAGAATCAACAGAGGACAGCTGTTACTTTCATTCTTTTTGCTTGAGGGTTTCCTGGACCACAACTACAAACCGGATCCTGTATTTTTGGTGTGAACCAGGAAGGCAATTCATACTATCTTCGCCACCATCAGCATCTTGTGTCCCATTTATGAACCCTCGTGACCCTGGCCTTATTTAGCTCCCACTTAAGGGTTTATGATCTGTATTACAATTGAATTTTCTGCTGCAACCCAGTCGGTTAAGCACTTGATAAATATTTATTATTGGCCATTATCATCATCGCCACCATTACCATTATTTATAAGCTGCTGTCTTGACACAATGTACAGGAAACGGCAGCAAATCCCACCCACCCAGCTTTGGTGTCCACCATGTGGCATAAGACTGCTATGTGAAGGGTCGGGTGACCTACATTGCACACAATCGCTGCACTACGTCTAAGAACAGAGGAAACTGCTTTCCACTGAGTCAGACCATTGGTCCATCTACCTCAGTACTGTCTACACAGGTTGGCAGCAGCTCTCCAGGGTTTTCGGATAGGGTTTTCCTTCTCCCAGCTGCACCTGGAGATGCCAGAGATTGAACTGAGGACCATCTGTATGCACTATTTATTTATTGTATTTATTGTATTTATTGTATTTATTAGACACTTTTGTCAACAAAGTGACCCAAAGCGACTTCCAGTGAAAACCAGATAAAACATACAGTCTCAGTAAAACCTAAAAACACACTTATACATTAAAAGCCAGTATCAGGCAGCCACTACCACTGAGTTGCATCTCCTGAGTTGCAACGCACACGTGTCCCTGCCATCAACTAAGATGGCAACAGGGTATCAGCACCTTAGGGAAATCTTGGCCGCCATCCTGGTTAAAGGCAGCCTGCGCACAGCTGCAAAAGACAGGAGAGACAGGTAGGTGGAGCCAGGGAACGCAGGGCGGCTGGGAAGCTCTCTCCCTGTGATCTGCAGCAGTACTCTGCTGTGGATCATGGAAGGGGAGCGCTACTCCTCCCCCACCCTACTGAGGGCCCCCTCAGGGCCCCCTGGCCAGGGCCCGACCTGGCCATCTTTTAGTACAGGCCCTGCTTCTAACATGCTTTTTTCCTGACGATTGGAGCCAATCAGAGTGAAAGGAGGCGAGTCACCCAGAGAGGACTCTTCTCAGTAGCTAACACACTCTAACAAACACACTCTCCTTTCATGCTGATTGGCTCCTAGGGACATCTGTTGTTGTGGGAGAAGTTGCACATGGGAAGAACTGAGGAGTGTGATGACAATAGAGAGAAAGTGAGTGAGCGAGGGGGCGTGGCTGTGAGGGGAACATGGTGCGACTATCATGAAGGGATCCTGCACTTCTGAATTTGTCACTACGCTACTTGTCTACACCGACTGGCGTAGGTTTTTGGGCAGAGGTCTCTCCCAACTTGGAAATGGCAGGGACTGAATCTGGGACCTTCTCATGCAAAGCAGATGCGCTGCCACGGAGCTACCAGGGGGGTTAGGGGACTTTTTCTAAGCCAGCGATGAGGAGCCTGTGGCTGTCCAGATGTTGCTGGATTACAACTCCCATCATCCTTGACCACTGGCCATGCTGGCTGGGGCTGATGGTGTTGGGAGTCCAACAACATCTTTGGGGGGCACAGGTCAGGTCGCCCAACCCTGTTCGAAGTGGCCAGCACTCCTCTGGCTGTGGCTATTGTCTTCAACAATTCGCACAACCTAATCTGGGGTGTGACAAGGAGATGGCAGTCACCCACAAACAAAGTTATTAGGTGCAATACCTTGCCTAATTGTTACCCTGCTGTGCTCATCAATCCCAGCAATTAGGATAAAAACCCACAGACTGTGACTGTCAGCAGGTGCTAAACCACCACCCCCACACACACACGGCTGGAGCCTCATTAGGAAATGGGGTGTGGCTCTCATTGATTCGGCATCAGGTGGGCAGATGACCTGTGTGTGGAACAGACGGATATCCAGGGGAGGAGGGAGGAAATGGCATTATACTAATGACTGAGAAGGTAAATAAATTGCCTGCCAGTTATGGCAATGAGAAGGCGGGCAAAGGGTTAGTTGTGACGCTACCCAGCTTTACATGTAACAAGGGCTGACTGGGCGCAAGGGCAAGTACACAAAGGTGGGGTCAGAAAGGAGTCAGAATCCTGAGGCTGGCCAATGTGGCTCTGGCAGACTTAAAACCCACATGTGCATGAGGTTGGATCCTGGCCCAAAGTATGTTTGTTTAACTACTCCAAACCTGCTGCTGCTGTGACATGGCATGCTTCAGTGGCCTTGCAGGAACCACTTTGTGGTTCTTTCATCCTCTCTTTTTACCTTGTAACAGAAAATGCTTATGCTCAACATTCCATTTCTGGTTTCCTGATTTTTCTGAACAGTCCACAGAGCTTCTGCCCAACTCAGAAGATGCCACATATTCTTTTTTCTTTTTTTTAATGAACTGGCATCACTGAGTTTTTCCAGCTGGTCCTCTGCCTGTTCCTCCCATCTCTTGGCTGCTTCTGGGGATGTCCAATGGCCAGGAACAGCCACACCTCAGAACATCTGCTTTGCATACAGAAGGTCTCAGGTAGGGCTGGGAACGTCACCTGCCTGAAACCCTGGACAGCTACTGTCTATCCTTGTAGACAATTCTGTGCTACATGGACCAGTGCTTTGACTTGTTAGGAGACAGCTTTCCATGTCCTAGTCCGCAGCAACGAGGCACAATACTGGACAGGGGAGGGGAGGCTAACAAAGGATGAATGTGGCCTACCAACTGACAAGAGCTGAGGCTTCACTTGAGCTGGGACTGTGGATCAGGCTACAGGTTTCAGTGAAAAGTGCCAGACTTTTAAAAAAATAATCTTCTCGAGAGGTTGAAAGATATTCTGGGGCAGGGTATTTGGGAAGACCAACGTTTCCCCCAAGAGCTATACGGTGCTGTGACTTGAGCAATCCAGTTGCAGCCACAGCTCAGCGGCAGAGCACCTGCTTTGAATGTAGAACGTCCCAGATTCCATCCCCACCACCTCCAATTAAAGCAGGGCTGGGAAAACCTGGCCTCAGAGGCCAAATGCATCTCTCCAGGGCCCTCAAGATTCTTCGCAGGCCACGCCCTCTCTGCAGGCCACGCCTCTCACTGGCCTTGTTCCCTTCCTCCTCGACTTGGCTTGGCTGGAATATGTTCTTAACTGTGGCCTTAAGGCCTTTCCTTGCCTGGATGGAGGTGTGTGAACGAACCACTGGCTCTTACATGACTGACTTCTGTCACAGATTGCTCCACCCACTTTTCGCCTCTGGCCCTCAGAAGGCTGGCCAAAAGGGGATGAGGCCACTAGGCTGAAAAAAGTTCCCCACCCCTATGTTACAGGATCTCAGGGAGCAGGGAATGGGGAGTAGGAGACCCCAGAGAGCTGCTGCAAATCAGAGCAGGGAATGCGGGGCTAGACATGTCTGACGGAAGTATAAAATGTAAAAGTACTGCCTTCAAGTCGATCCCGACTTATGGCGACGCTATGAATAGGGTTTTCATGGTGAGCGGTATTCAGAGGGGGTTTACCATTGCCTTCCTCTGAGGCTGAGAGGCAGTGACTGGCCCAAGGTCACCCAGTGAGCTTCATGGCTGTGTGGGGATTTGAACCCTGGTCTCCCAGGTCGTAGTCCAACACCTTAACCACTACACCACACTGGCTCTCTGACCCTAGCATAAGGCACCTTTATAAGCTCATATGCAGCCTGGCTGTATGGATGACCCATTCCAACCAGACATTTTCAGGCTCTTGCAACCACCCTGCGGCTGCAAAATGCTACTGCATGGCTTTTTCTTTCAATGACTCTGTAAGCATACCTTTGTAACACGCTTGCCTTGGATCCCCAGAGAATCCTGGTTTATGTAGATCAGCAGCGGATTCTGCAAGATGTCCCTGGCCTCGGCTGAGATGGTCCGTAAGTTACAGGACATGAAGAAAGGGGCAGCCAGGACAGCCCACAGTGCCACTTGCACTTTTGACTGCTCGTAACTCAGGCCAAAGTCACCAATGATCAGCTGGGGAAAAAAATAACACAAGGCAAGAGATGCGGCTGAGCAAGTCCTCCAGGAGAGCATTTCTATATCACATCTATGGGAAGAGTCATGCAAAAAGTAGAAAATAAATTACAAAGAACATTACAGCGTCAAAACAGGATCCTGGAAGTAAATAAAAATCACAAGTAGTTATTTATTATTATTTATTATTATTTAATTTTACGTTATTTATAGGCCACCGTCCTAAGTGAGTTATTAAGAACCACTAGCTGCCAATTACTTGCAGAATGAGGCATTCTTATTTTGCCATTTGCAATAGTAAGAATTAGAATAAGACCGTGTTATACTGTCCATTACTAGTTTGCAAAGCCCTTTCCTTATACACGCTACCTCAGCAACCCTTACAACAACTTTGCAAAGATAAAAATACAGAAGACCTCTTGGTTGCCAGGCCCGGCCTCCCAGAGGTCTTCTGTATCTTTAAAAGTTGTGCAGGGGGAAGGGAGAATTCCACCTTGTGGTTTTTCCCATTACAGTGTTGCAAGAACACCTGCACCTCTCTTCTCTTTCTCTTCTCTGAAAGATACAGAATCATTCTCAGGCCCTGAGCCTGGCAAACCTACCCTGAAATTCCATGTTTGCTGTTTGGGGTTCTCTTAATGTTTGGGGGTTATCTGCCAGCGGCACCTCTGGCTAGAAGTGCCTTTTACTAGCTGAGGCTGGAATGTCAGCTATGAGCTTTTCTCAGTAATCCGTGCTAGTCATCCAAGATAGACTACTAAAATGTGCTCTATATGGGGCTGCCTTTGAAGACTGTCCAGAAACTTCACCTGGGGGCAATGCTGCTGCTCAGCTGCTGGAGGGGAGAATGAAGAACATGACCCCAGTTGTATCAGCTGGACTACGTGCTGGTACAAGTCAAAGTGCTGGATTTGATCTTTAAAACCTTAAATGGTTTAGGGCCACTTAACCTGAAGGACCACCGACACACCATTTGTACTGATCTGACTTGGAGGCTGTGCTTTAACGGTTGTTCACGCAGAACTAGTTATTTCAGTATGGATGGTTCTGTTGGTTGGGAGGTGCTTTTATACTGTTTGTAAAACTGCTTTAATGGGCTTCCGTTTTAAAGGATTGAGAATAAGCTGCTATTGCTGTTAAATGTCATATTTTATTTATGTTGTGGTTAACGATGTTGTGAGCCACCCTGGATGGGCTATGTCCAGTAGAGCAACATGCATATAAACAAGTAGGCTGTTAGTGGCCTGATGACATTTAGTATTCATTAAGAAAAGTGTTAGTTGGATTATATCCCTCTAATCTTGTAGGCTGGGCAGGGGAGGGGAGATAGGAGAAGAGAATGTGGCAAAGTAATTTCAAGCAGCAAAGAGCAAGCAAGCAAAAATCCATGCAAGGCAAAGCAAAGATGTTAGACTGTAAGGGAACTTCTGCACTCACATTTGGGCCTTTCCACCATGGTAAACAGATGTAGATCCGATAACTGCCCATATATTGAGCAGGAGATAAATTTGGGAAGCTCATAGGGGCAGGATAAGGATTCAGTTCAAATCAAACCCAGTGGTGCTATCTAGCCCTAGGAGGTTTTGGAGCCGGGCCCCCTCAGGATCAAGTCCCATCTCTCAAAGCTCTTCCAAGGTTTTAATTATGCTGCCTTTTCCCCTTCTGCTGGGTGCCTGCCTCTTGTTGGCTGAATGTAGCATCTCTATATTAGCTTTTGGGGGCTATTTGCTTTCTTCAGGCTGAAACACCATACTCCATAACACAGCAAGCAAGGTGTTCGAGATCGGTGGCCTTTGTCCTCCTCCCTGACCATTGGCCATGCTGGCTGGGGCTAATGGGAGCTGGAGTCCAACAACATCTGGATGGCCACGGGTTGCCCAGCCGTGAGCTAAGTGATCTGACCTCCCGTTACCTTCGGTGTCTCTGCCCTTTCACCCTTCCAGCCCTTTATGTGCAGATCACACACATCAGAGATAAGGAACCTGTGCCTCTCCAGACATTGCTGGAATACGACTCCCATCATTCCTGACCCCTGGCCATGCTGGTTGGGACTGAGGTGAGTTGGAGTGCAACCACATTTGCAGAGTCACAGTTTCTCCATCCCTTTGACAGCCCTTTAACGCTGCTTTGGACATTATCTTCCAGCTGCCTAGCATCCCTTCTTAGGATCTGCATCAATGCCCTTTTTAAATGGGGCGATTCCTACTGAATTCATGTTGATTTCTGCCCCTGTGCAGAAAAACCTGAAAAGACAGTGTAGGTACACTGATGAGAAAAGCAAGCTCTGCAGAACCGAGGGAGGCAAACTCCCCCTGGTGGTTCCCCTGGTTGTGCAGGTTGACAGATTTGGTTCTGGGGTTGTCCTGGTTCTCTGTCCTCCAAATCCTCTCAAATCAGATCTACGTCTTCTTTTCCTAGGCTGCCTTGGAGGTATCATAAGATGGTGCAGTTGCTGGATCAGACTGAGGTCCTTCTAGTCCACCGTCCTGTTTTCCAAAGTAACCACTCTGAGATCGCTGGGAAATTCACGAGCACAGCATAAAGGTGACAGCTATTTCCTTGAGGTTTGTTCCCAACAGCCAGAACTCAGAGGGATCCTGCCTCTGTATATGGAAGTTACATTTAGCCATCATGGTCAACAGGCCATCTCTTCCCCCATGAATATGTCTCTTTTTTTTTAAAGCTTCATAATTGGCCTATGAATTTTAGATTAGGGTGGGGAAAGTTGCAGCCTGAGGGCCACATTCCCCTCTGTGCAACCTTCCGAGGGCCATGTGCCAGTGGTGGGTGGGGCCAGAGGCAAAAGTGGATGGAGCAACACTTTGTACCGAAGGCTAGTTTCTACCTACCTACCTACCTACCTACCTACCTTCTCACCTACCCACACATCCTCTCTATCCTCCATCCCTACAAAGAAGAGGTATTATCAGTCCAAGGACACATTCAAGCCAGGCAAAAACATTTGGGGTATGAAGCAGGGCAAGTGAGGGGTACGGACTGGGGAGAGTCCCAAGGGCAAGATAGAGAGTATAGTCCAGTTTATGTCTCACATGAAGAAGTGCTCCCTTTTGCTTGCTCTCTGGCTGAACTGGAAGACCAAGGCTGCATTCACACTGTACATTTATTCCACTATTATTCCACTTTAAACAGTCACTGATTCCCCCAAAGAATCCTGGGAAGTGTAGTTTGTGAAGGATGCTGAGAGTTGTTAGGAGACTCCTAATCTCCTCACAGAGCTGCAATTCCCAGAGTCCCCTGGGAAGAGGGATTGACTGTTAAACCACTCAGGGAGTTGTAGCTCTCTGAGGAGTCTCCTAACAACTCTCAGCACCCTTCACAAACAACACTTCCCAGGATTCTTTGGGGGAAGCCATGAGTATTTAAAGTGGAATAATAGTGGAATAAATGTGAATGTGGCCAACTGTAGTGCTTTAGAGAGAGAATAAAATTAATCATGGCTTATTTTTTCCACACTATTCAGAATTCCAAAAGAAACTGCAGACTCACTAAGATGACGTATGGAAAGAGTCCCAAGACCTGACTTGCTTGCCCACTGCCTTCACATAAACAGATCCCGAAGGTGCTTTGTTTAAAATCGATCTAATGTTCTGAAATTTGCCCAATGTTTCAAGCCACTTTCTTTACCAGGAGCACTTATTTCTGATTCCCTATCCTCAGGGGAAGAGGAAATGGATTCAGAGGATATATGTGAATGGAAGGAGAATGTGCCCTCCGCAATATTCCTTGGGAGTCCCACCACCAGAGAAGCCCATGACGATGGCACCTCTCTGGCCTGGACACGTCGTGTTGCCTTCCAAGGACTCCACCTTGGAGGCAACAGTAGCATCTCCCCACACCACTGGAGCCAACAGTTGCTAAAACTGGCTGGGCCCCTTTAAGAGTAGTGGCTCCATTCACCAGGAGCGGGACTAGCCGCTCAAAGGAAGCTGCAGGCCTATTTAAGGCTTTGCTGGTTTTGCTGGTTATTGGAGCCACATTTAAGCCTGGCAGTCTGTGCTCTATTTGGAGCTATCCAAGGTGCTACCCTTTTTGCTTGTTTGCCTTTTGATCTCTGTTTTGTCTGACCTGTTTATCTGGACTTTCCCTCTGCTGTGCCTGACCTTGCCTTGCTGGAACTTGACCTTTGCTTGACCTGACTTTCTGGAACTGGTGTTATCAGTAGGTAACCTGGTTATCCCTAGGCTATTTGCCTAACGCATGGCCCCCACCACCTTGACCTAGAACCCTGTCCACAGCTGGGACTACTCCCCAGGACAGAGCAGGAAGGTATATTTTTGTCTGATATTTTCCGATGTTGCTCCCTGTCTTTTCTGTGAATTGAATTACTCTTTGTTCCTCTGCACGTTTTCCAAGCAACAGTCTACAGTTCTAGTATTGCACTTAGCACTTCTTTCAACACCCACATAAATTCTAACCGGATGGTTAGAGGCAGCTTTACCGTATCAGGATCATTCCACCTTCCTGGTCCAGCAGCAGGCTGCAGAGTGTCCTGGTGCTTTCCATACCACTCAATGATGTGGAAGAGGCTGTCCCAAGAGTCTTCAATGTCAGCAAAATTTCTCCACAGGTTACATGTTTTGCCAAGCAAAGTGTAATTCACCTGGATAACAAGAACAGGAATAGCGCAACACTGAAGTTTTTGTGAATCTGATGCTGTCCACGTGCTTGTTTTTGCACCCACATAATACAAGTTTTACCGGCTGAGCAAGTAAATAGATACTACAACTGACAGCCATTGGGCCAAATACAGCCCCTTGGAATTGGTCACCTATTTCCCCACCCCTGCCGTTGCCAACGTGAAGGTGAACAGGGAGCATTGGCTGCGACAACAAGACTTGCTCATGTACCACAGTGGGGTTGGGTGTGGGGACTTGGTTCGTTACCCCATAGCCCTTTTTCCAGACTAGCAAAAGTAGTTGCTGACCATGCACAGAAATCAGAAAGTGTCTTGCTCTTTCTCTCCAGCCGTGGAAGAAATTGCCGCTTACAACAGGGGGGTTAGAGATGCAACTCCTCGGTCAGGAAGTGGTGCGCAGAATATTGCTTGTCCCAGGATAAAGGCAGAGGCATAGAAACAGGTTCAGAAATTACCTTTGGCGGAAGACCCCCTTCATAGGCTGGCCAACTGCAAGAGAAAGCGATGGGCCGTCCCGTCTTGTTCAATGCAACGCTCATCTTTGGATAGCCTGGACAAAAAAACAGAGTTAGTAGCGGGCTCGGTTTTTATACTGAAAAAGCAATGGAGCCTATTGCCCATTGGGACCAGCAAGATGGAAAGCAGTAGATGCAGCCAGAGTCAATGAGCGGTCAAGTCAGAACCAGTGTTAGGGACAGCTGGCGAATTCTAGCTTTGTCCCCATCCTCCTCTTCCTCCCTGCTGAGTTCTACAAGAGCAACACTGAGCCTAAGGAGGAGGAAGCCTACAGGCAGTGCCCTCCCCAGACTAAGCAAGGGAGCAGGCAGGAGAAGGCTGAAGGCAGACTGAGCTCGGTGGTCCAGCACCTTGTTTGTCCTAATGGACCAGCTTCTACTGTTAAAATGACACAAGGTCTAGGTCAGCCTTTCCCAACTAGTGGGACACCAGATGTTGTTGGACCACAACTCCCATCAGCCTCAGCCAGCATTGCCAATGGTCAGGAAAGATGGGAATTGTGGTCCAACAACATCTGGTGGCCCACTAGTTGGGAAAGGCTAGTCTAGGTGCTATCTTAAAACAGAAAGAGCTTCCTTCTGAGGACTTATCGTCTGCCGCAGCCTGAGTTGGATAGGACCACCTTGGAAAAAGAGCCTTCATTCCTGGAAGCCCTGATGCATGTTGGAACCACGAGTTAGCTACTGCTGATGGGGACTCCAAGGCAGCCGCTGTCTAGAACACAGTGAATAGTTAAGCTATGGAATTTGCTTCTGCAAGAGACAGTAATGGGCACCAACCTGGATGGCTTTAAAAGAGGAATAGACAAATTCATGGAGGATAAAGTTACCAATGGCTGCTAACCCTGATGGCTATGTTCTACCTCCACGATCGAAGGCCATGTGCCTCTGAATGCCAACTACAGGAACTATCAGATGGGGAGAGCACTGTTGTACTTGGGTCCTGCTCCTGGGCTTCCCATAGGCATTTGGTTGGCAACTATGAGAACAGAATGCTAACCCAGATGGGCCACTGGCCCGATCCAGCAGGCTCTTCCTAGGTTCTTATGAAGAACTGTTCTTTCAACTCTTGGGACTTGAAATATATATGCTCCTTGCCATAGGATCCTCTGGGACCCCAAGAGCAGCGGGAAACAAACAAAATCCACCATTACAAGATGGAACATTTGCTTGACAGTACGAGGCCTCCTTTCCTAAACTCTGCTCCTGATCTCCTGCCTTGCATGTTTATAGGATCAAGGCCTCTTACTTATGTACCAGGGAGGAGGTGAAGGTGCTAGATCAGCCTTTCCCAACCAGTGTGCCTCCAGATGTTGTTGGACCACAACTCCCATCAGCCTCAGCCAGCATTGCCAATGGTCAGGAAAGATGGGAATTGTGGTCCAACAACATCTGGAGGCACACTGGTTGGGAAAGGCTGTGCTAGATTAACCGCAGGGGTGGAGACCCTCTGGCCCTCCAGAAGTTGCTGAGCTACAACTCCCATCAGCTTCAGCAAGCATAGCCAATGGCCAGGGATCATGGGAGTTGTAGTTCAACAAACATCTAGAGAGCCAAAGGTTCCCCACGCTTGGTCTTCCATAAGAAGCCTTGACTGGCGATAGTGCTGCACCTGTTCAGCCCAGCTTCTGTGCCTCAGTTATCTTGCGGACAGCTCCTCGACTGCTTCAGCAATCGGATCCTGGACCCTAGCTCCAATGCTAGCCTTGCTTCCTAGCTGCACAACATTGCTGTCTTGCTTGCAAACGCACCAGCCTCTGATTTTAGGCCTATCAGTTTGGGTGAACAGGAATGGGATAGAAGAAACCCTGGAGGGGGGACATCTAAAGCATGTAACTTCTAACTACCTGATCCTATACAGAGGTAGGCACACTGAAGCCCACTGATTTCCACAGGCACTGGTGCATCTACTCTGCACAGCAGTAGGCTGCTTGTTTATCCAAATAGTCCCATAGAAATGATTATCCATTGCGTTTGCAGATTTCCCTTGTCAAAATGGAATAATTCAGGTTCCGATTACCAAAAAATCCCACCAAACGAGCCTTCCTGCTTCTTGAAAGTCACAAACCTAATGCCTTGATGGAAGAATTGGAAAAGCAGCCATCCAGCTTCAGCATGTCAACCCCCCAGGCTGCAAAGGTCTTTGCGTCTGTCTCAATAGTATCCAGGGTTGTCCCAGGATAGCCTGCGCAGGTCATGCGGCCCATGTCGCTGTAGATACCAAATTTCAGGCCTTTTGAGTGAACCTGGGAAAGAGATCAAGGGGATGGAGCAACTCCACTAGGAGAAAAGGTTGCAGCATTTGGGGCTTTTAGTTTAGAGAAAAGGCAAGTAAGAGGTGGCATGACAGAAGTATATAAAAATTATGCATGAGATGGCGACAGTTGACACAGAAAAAACTGGAACTTGCGGACAACCGATGAAGCTGAATGTTGAAAAATTCAGGACAGACAAAAGAAAATAGTTCTTCACGCAGATCATAGTTATTCTATGGAGTTGGTTCCCACAGGAGGCTGTGATGGCCACCAACTTGGATGACTTTCAAAGAAGATTAAACAAATCCATAGAGGATAAGGCTATCGGTGGCTAATGAATGAAATGAATGAATGAAACTTTATTTTCTACCCCGCCCTTTTTCCAAACCGGAACTCAGGGCGGCTTACAAATAAAACTACGTGTAGTTAAAAACATAGAAAAACATACCATTTAAAATACAATTAAACAATGCACAACCTTAAAACCTTAAAAGGCACTTAAAAATCTAAAAACAATTTAAAATAATACAAATAATAATATAAAACAAAAAAACAAGCCTTGTAAAGCCCAATCCTAAACACCATCTATCTCAAAAGCCTCCACAGTCAGAGGCAGTATGCTTCCGAATCAGGGCTGTGGAGTCGGAGTCGTGGAGTCGGAAGCAATTTTGGGTGGAGTTGGAAGAAATGTACTGACTCCGACTTCAACATAAAATGAATATTTTAATATTAATATTAATGTATTAATATTAATACGTTAATATACATTTGCCATTTATGAAGGCGTCGGAGTCGGAGTCAGACAGTAGAAAAATTAATATACATTTGCCATTTATGAAGGCATCGGAGTCGGACAGTAGGAAAATAGAGGAGTCGGAGTTGAAGGTTTGACATACCGACTCCACAGCCCTGTTCTGAATACCACCTGCTGGAAACCGCAGGAGGAGAGAGTGCTATTGCACTCAGGTGCTGCTTGTGGGCTTCCCATGGGCGTTGGTCACTAGGAGAACAGGATGCTGGACTAGATGGGTCATTGGCCTGATTCACCAAGCTGTTCTTACGTGGTTAGAGAGTGTCTTGACCCCAGAGTCCAGCAGGGACCAAGACACTGAATCAGAGGTTACAGTGGCTCCAGCTGACTCTTCCTGACTCTTGAGCCTGAGGCTGATGATTAGGGTCTATTGAACCTGAGGCTGGCAAGCAGGAGCCCACTGGATTAGCTCCTACATTCAGCAGAGGTGGTGAACCTTTTTCAACCCAAGGTCCACATTCCCTTCTAGGCAAACTTCTGAAGGCTACATGTCAGTTAGGGGTGAAGCCAGAGGGAAAAGTTATGTCAAGCACCAGATGTAAATGTAACCTTTGTACACACATTCACACACACACCTCTCTATCCTCCATCCAGACAAGCAAGAGGCATTATCAGAGTTCAAGAACGCATTCCAGCCAGGATCCATGTTTCTCACTTTGAGCTCTCCTTGAGACAATCAACCTTCCCTTGATGGGTCCCCGGGCTACTCCTCAGGACCAGGGCATGACATAACAGGAAGGCCCAGCGCTCAGTGGTGGAGTGTATACTTTGCACGTTCCTCTAGTTAAAAGAGTCTTAGGCAGCAAGGCTGGGGAAAACTGCTAAATGAGATCCTGACAAGTAGCTACCAATCAGAATGTTAGATGGATCACTGGCATGACTAGGTACATAAAGCTTAATGGTATGGGTATTGCCAGCTTAATCACATGGGTTTGTTGATTAATGCAATTTTAAATTGATAAATTGGCCTATGAGGAAAAAAATAATGTTAAGAGCCTCTATTTTCCACAGGAAGTGGAACAGATGTGTGTTTCTTTATGGCCCAATTTGAACATCAACAGTAAGTCATGGTTAATGGTTTACTGTGATCACATCTTGGAGCACTCTTTCACTCCTTTCCACTTGTGCAGAGAGGAAACAAACATGGCTTTCTTTACATCTGAATTGGGGATTGTGGCTTGTTTTGCTCCAATAAACCACAATCAGGAATCTAAGAACAAAACTTGACTCAATGATTTATTTAACAACATTTATATACCGCTTGATTGTAATAAAATCTGTAAGTGGTTTACAAAAAGAATAAAATGTTCTTTAAAATGATCAATAAAAGACAATTAAAAACAGGTACTAAAACCTTCAAAAGATAATTAAAATCACAGTAAACTAAGTAAACAGTAAGATTAAAACACACACAAACTTTCTACATGTCTGAAACAAAAATGTTTTAAGCAGGTGCTGAAAAAAGTACAGCGAAGGTGCCAGCCTAATGTCAACAGACAGGGAGTTCCAAAGTGTAACTTCTGCCACATAAAAGACTGGTTTTTATGAATGTAGAACAAATATTATGTGGCACCTGTAACAGTGCCAGTTCCACAGATCCAAATGGTTGAGTGGGCATACATGAGGTTAGATGATCCTTCAAATGTACCGGTCCCAAGCTAATAACAAAATTAGTATTAAATTTGTTAGTTGCTTGTTAAACAAAAAGGTCTCCAAGCAAAACATAAACATTCGTAAAAACACATGCAGACAATAAAAAAAACACACAAAACTACCCTTCTATAACAGCACCAGAAGCTTAATTTTAAGTAGCTTTTCTAAAGGAAAATGAAAGCTGTCAGAAAGGATTTTGTCTTTACAACGAGGCATTTTATTGAACTTACGTAATCAGCAAGGGCTTTAATGCCACTGGGAAATCTTTGAGGGTTTGGCTGCAGTCTGCCTTGAGCATCCCTCTTGTCTGCTGCCCAGCAATCGTCCAGGTTGACATACTCATAGCCGAGCTGCTTCCATCCATCACCAGCCAACCTGTCTGCCATAGCTTTGATCAAGTGTTCACTGTTAATAAACAAGAGTCAGACAGGCTGCCTGAACAGCACCTAGCTATATTAGACGGCTAACTTGAAAAATCACCTTTTACCAACTCTTTCTGGAGCAGCTTTGCCTAACATGATGGATTGTGACAAAACTCATCCTAACCTAAAATGCTAGGTGGAAAACAAAACCACAAACAAAGAAACAGAAAAATATGACTTTTTGTGGCGGTTTACATTAGCCTGGAGTTCAGTTTGGTAGATCAGAACAGTTTACATGCAAGTCCTTTTAAGGAGTTTAGCTTTTCTTAAAAGCTTTTTGATACAAAGGATTTTCAAAGAAAATCATTAGGACAACTCATTCATTGGCGATCACTTGTGGCCGAGTAAGATTGTCTTCCGAGTGACTGTGGAGGCCAATTCTGGATCCACACAGCCTCCCACAATGAGGACATAGGTTTCCAGATGGAAGATGGCCGCGATGAGGATTTACTAAGGCACAGATTAAACGGACAGCAAATTGCAACAATGCATCTGAAGCCTAGATTTTTATGTGTGGCAATGGAAGAGACCCACAATCTCTATTTAAAAGAATAGAAACAACTTGTTTAAAGTTACCCCCCTAAAACGAATGTTTATCATTGTGGTAGTGGGGAGATGTGGCTGCTCTGAAGTGCCATTAAAGATTCTGGGGAAACACCTCTTGGGGGAAAGAAGAAGATTGTGCCAGATGTCATGGCTGTTTCCTAGTTTTCGAAGGAATTTAAGTGCATATTGCTGAAATACACCTGTAGGAGCATCTGTTCAAGAAAAGCAAAATCCTCCAATTTTCCTTGTTAGAAAGGCAGATTCCAAGAAACTTATGATTCAAGCAACACATGGTGGCATGTGCGTTTCATGCATCTTCACTTGGGACCGATGCGAGTTAAAAACCACAGGCAATCAAATCCCTACAACTGCAGAAAGATTTCAAAAACAAAACTTGCAAAACTAATTTCCCAGCTTATGACATTTTTTTTTCAAAATTCCAAAACTATCATTTTTTATAATAATATCCTAGGCAGCACGTGGGTACAAGTCGCATTGCATTTTCCCCACCTGATGCAGTTGTTAGGATCATTTTTGCAGTCTGTGTTGCATCTAAAGCGTTCCCAAGGCACCCAGCCCATTGGTGGGGTCTTCAGCAGTCCATTATCCAGAGAAGATGCACGGGCTGCCAGGCCCAGAAAGATCCCCAGGGAAAAAAGCAACATGATTTAGACCACACGCCTGTAAAAACCAGAAGAATACACATTTGGTCAATAAGCCAACACATTACCTCGTTTCAGTGGTTTAATAATTTCTGATGTTTGAGGTACCTCTAATTTATTTATTTATAAAAATATTTGTATACCGCTATTTTGTTAAAAACATCAAAGTGGTTTATAACATGTTTAAAACAACCATAGAATTAAGAAAAACATTAAAAATACTATAAAAACTGAGGTAAATTGTTACAAAAAAGTGCATGTTCTTAATTGCCTGCATAAGCCTGGCAAAACAAAGGTTTTCAGCAGATGCTTAAAAGTTAAAACACAAAGTGCCTGCTGAATCTCTGTTGGCAGAGCATTCCAGAGAATTGGGCTGATGAGACTGAAGGCTCGATTTCGTGTTGATATTAAATGAGCCTTGCTAACTTGGGGGATGACAAACGCTGCTCCTGTGGATCTCGCTGATCGAGCTGGTTCAGGCGGTCCCTAAGATACCCTGGATCTAAGTTGTTTAGGGCTTTGTACATTAATACAAGGACCTTGAACCTGGCTCGATAGCAGATGGGCATCCAGTGCTATGTTTTAAAAGTGGTGTCACATGTTGCCAGATATATGTTCCCATCAGCAACCTCGCCACCACATTTTGTACCAGCTAGAGCTTCTGAACCAGGGCCAAGGGTAGCCCCACATACAATGAATTGCAGTAATCCAGCCTCAAGGTTACCAGTGCATGGACTATAGAGATCAGCCTATCCCTATCCAGGAATGGCTGTAGCTGATGAACCAGACAAAGCTGGTAAAAGGCGCTCCTAGCCACGGAGGATACTTGGGCCTCTAGTGACAAAGATGAATCCAGGAGTACCCCAAGGCTACAGACCTGGTCCTTTGGAGGGAGCGCAGCCCCATCCAGAACAGGTAGCCTGGCTGTCTCCTGGACATGGGAACCACCTACCCAAAGAGCCTCCGTCTTCCCAGGATTCAAGCGCAGTTTATTAGCCCTCATCCAGTCCACTACAGCATTCAGACACCGATCCAGAACGTTCACAGCCTCTTCTGATTCAGATGTTATGGAGAAATAGAGCTGCACATCATCAGCATATTGCTGACACCTTGTTCCAAAACTCCTAATGACCGCTCCCAGCGGCTTCATATAGATGTTGAATAGCACTGGGGAGGGAATAGTACCCTGTGGAACCCCATGGCACAAGTACTAGGGGGCCAAGGAACACTTACCCAGTGTTACTCTCTGGATACAACCCTGAAGGTAAGAGCAGTATCAAGAATGCCTAGTTTCTAAAAGGTTTACCTCTATTGTGAGTATAGATTAGGCTAGAAAACTTTGTTATTTTTGTTTGTGACTTGAACTCTCTCTGTATTTTACCTAGCCCTTGGAGGTCTTTGGTTTAAGGAACTATTTTGCTACTGCAGTAGGGCCCTGCTTTTCGGCATTCTGCTGATACAGCAGTTTTCAATTAGAGTAAGGCTCTACTCATATGCCACTTGTTCCGCTTTTCCGGCGTTTTTCCGGCATCGGGCACCATTTATTGACGGAGTTCCGCTTTTTGGTGGGTTTTGCTTTTTGGCGGAGGTCTGGAATGTAACCCGTTGTATGAGTGGGGCCCTATTGTATACTTTTTGCACTTACATTTTTTTCTAATCAAGCTATCTCTTATTTCCCAGTGTGTGTTCATTTCAGGAAGGGAATTGGCTCTGAATCCAGCACCTTGGCCAATTAGCCACAGACTACCATATATTTGGGTATTTTGCCTGAAGGCTCCAAGACAAGGAGTGCACCTTTGGCTCTTGTCTGTTGCAATCCTTGGCAGATCTATTTCTGTCCCTTTGAGTTTTCCCTTGGCCCAGAGTGGGTGACCAGGTTTAAGGGGTAGTTGCAGTCTGCCTACCTTGCAGGGTTGTTGTTGGTTTACTCAGCCCTGGTAAGGGAGACACGGGTTGTGCCTGGCCAGGATCAATTGCCCTGTAAACTGGCAGCAGTTCTTGACAAGTGGAGCCACTGTAATACAGCGCCTCCAATACCCATCCCACTGAGTCAGTCCAGGAGGGTACCATGGTCAATGGTATAAAATGCCGCTGAGAGATAAAGCAGAAGTAACACAGGCACACTCCTCCTGTCTCTGACGATAAAGGCCATCCATCAGGGCGAGCAAGGCTGATTCTGTCCTGAAACCAGGCCTGAATCCAGACTGTGATGGATCTAAATAATTGGTTTAATCCAGGAATACCTGCAATTGCTATACAACCGCCTTCTCCACCACCTCTGCCAAGAAAGGGGTGTTGGCAACTGGTCTAAGGTTATTACACTCTATTGGATCCAGTGTGGGCTTTTAAAGAAGTGGACACACTATTTAAGGGCAGTGGGCAACACATCACACAAAGATGTGTTTACTACATCTGTGACCCATTCAGTCACCCCACTCCAGCTAGCTTTAATAAGCCAGGATGCGCAAGGATCTAATGAGCAGGTGGTCATGCACATCACAGCAAGCATCTTGTCCACATCATCAGGCTGCATTTACTGGAATTGATTCCACAACACTGGGCTCCACATTGCATTGGACACCTCGGTTGGCACTGCCACAATAGTGGCATCTTTAGTCACCACAGATAAGACAACACAGCAGAGGGCAGGAGAAATGAAGGTTTATATTGCATTTAAAATTCTGGATGGTTTTGCTAAGCCACAGAGACCTCTAATATAGCATTTATTATTTCATGCATGAAACACTTTTTATGAGACATCCCAAAGCAATTAATATAATAAAAATATATAGAACAATTATACATATAAACACAGTTGAAATATTTGCATATATAAAAACAATTAATACACAATTCAAAAAACAACTCATATATAAAATCAATAAAATCCAGTACAGATACCAAATGGGATAAAAATCTCCACTTTAGAAGACTTGTTGAAAGAAGAACATCTTTAACAGGTGCCAAAAGGGCAATAGAGAAGGTGCCTCCCTGATATGTAACTACAGGGAGTTCCAAAGGGCAGGTACCACCACGCTAAAGGCCCAACTCCAGCAAGGTGCAGAATGAACCTCTAGGTAAGATGGTATCTGTAGGATGCCCTTTCTTGCAGAGTACAGTGATTGGCTGGATATGGAAGGGATGAGATGATCTTATCCCTTACATACCCAATAAAGTTTGTTTGTTGCTTCTTTATGCTAGGGGTATTACTTACTGATTAACCCTGTGCCTCATTAAGTCTTTTGCAGGAACCAAGTTTGATGCAGGTGAATTCCCCCACCCCCTTCTGCATCTGATTAGGCAATCCTGGTCATCAAAGTTTATTTGTGTGCTTTCCAGGGCTGTGGAGTCGGTACGCCAAACCTTCAACTCTGACTCCTCTATTTTTCTACTGTCCGACTCCGACTCCACCCAAAATTGCTTCCGACTCCACAGCGCTGGAAAGGGCTGTAAATGTCTTTTTAAATTGGAAGCTCTCATAGGAGCATTTTTATCGCTGCTGGAATATGCGCTGATCTTGGCATCGCAGCATTTGTCTTCATCTGGGTCCTGTGTCATACACTGACACACAAAATGTTTCCCATCGTGAGTTATGGTGAAATGCTCGACTACAGCTGACTTCATGGGAAGCTTCTTTGACATTTTGAATTTCTATTTTAAAAAATTTGTCAATCAAAATTTATTTTGAAGCTGGAGTCAGAGTTGGTACATTTCTACCGACTCCGACTCCACCCAAAATTGCTTCCGACTCTGACTCCACAGCCCTGGTGCTTTCTATAAATCATTACCATGACACTAAAACAGTCTGTGACATAGTATCATTTTGATCTGATAGCATCACACATTCAGAGTGACAACTGCCCTGCTGCTGTGCCATGGTCTGGATGAGGCCACCCCACTGTGTCTGGCTGCAGACTGCAAAAGTGAGCTAGTTGGAAACTGAAACAGGTTTTAAAGGAGGCAGAATTGTGACTTTTGAGGCATTTTTTGAATTTCCATTTTTTCTTTTTTTTAATGGAGCCTACCCTCTTGGTAGGGCGCGATTTTGCCTCTTCTCTGTGATTTTCCCTACTTTATTTAGGCTTTTGGAGCGCCATTTTCAGAATGACGCCATAGGGGGCGACTGTGACGTCAGGCAGAGGAAAATGCTTCCCGTGAACAGCGAGGGCCCTTTAAAATTCGAATTCTCGGGAAAGCCCCTCCCATCAGGGGAGATATTAGCTCCTCCCCTGTGCCTTTGGGGCCGCGGGCAGGCGACTCCCCCTACCGGTTGAAAAGGGAAGGCATCACGTGAGGCTACACAGGACCGCATGCGCAGTATACTCTGGTCGCGCGCCGTCGGTCTCTCTCCCCCTCACAACTGATCCCCTCCCGTAGAAAGCCCCGGTGACAAGCCGGGCACGAAAGGATGGCAGGCGAATCCCGCTGCCAGCGGCTCTTATGGAGAACCTCCCACATCGCTTCCCTATTTACCCACCTTTCCTCAGGAACTCGGGGCGACTCTAGTTCCTGGTTACGAAGGCGGGACTCGCAGAGAACGGCTCGTCAAGGCCCAGTCCGTCTGCCCTATCAGCAACTACAATGCTTTGAACCACAACCAATGGTGGAAGCGTCCCTTCCTTTTGCAACCAATAAGGAGAGAGCAGCGGGGGGGGGGAGGAGGGGGAAGCAGAATTGTGCCGGCGGCAAGTATCTTGGGAGACAGCAGTAGCCAATAGGAAGCGACGCCCGAGGCCCCATCTCCAATAAGGGTGTGTGTGTGTGTCATCGCTTCCCGCCTCGGCCAATCAGTCGAAGCCGCGGTTAAGGAGGCTTCCTCATTGTGGCGCCGCCAGGTGGCCTCCGAGCGGTAGAGGGCGCTGCGGTGACAGGAGCTAGAGACCCAGCCGGAAAGAAGCGCAAGAGGAAGGAAACGGGGAGAGAGAGTGAGGCCTGGTTCGTCGCGCCTCTACCGCGCTGTCTTCTCCTCCTCCTCCTCCTCCTCCTCCTCAGTAGCAGTCAAGAAGCAGCAGCAACGCGGCCTCCGGCCTGAGGGAGCAGGTGAGGCCAGGCCCCGCCCCGTCCAAGGGAGGCCCTCCGCCGCGCCCCGGGGGCAGCTTGGTTGTTGCGCGCCTTCGCCTCCCGTTTCGGGTCGGGGGAAGAGGGGGAGAAGGAAGAGGGTGGGTGCGCAGGGTGGATGACAAATAAGCTTATGAGGACTTGGGCCGAGGGGCAAGCAGAGCTGCTCGTGGGACTCCTTGGGAGGGGAGTGCCTGTGGGTCCGAGGAAGGAGGAGGAGAGAAAGGAGTGGGGGGTCTTAAGTAATTTTCCGGGGGCGGGGGGAGATACATTTGGGGCAAGAGCAGCAGCAGCAACCAAGAGCCTTGTGGAGTGCCAAAGGCGACACAAGCTTTCCTGAACTGGAGGTCGCTTTGCTTGATGTGCATGACGTGTTGTCCTCGGTTGACAGATGGAAGGATACGTTATATGCTTTAAAATGTGGAGATAGCTTGGTGGAAAGAAAAGTAGGGTTGGGAGGAGAGACAGAGAGGCCACGAGGTACAGAAGGTCTGTGACATTTCTGCGCAAAAGTTCAAATGCGTACAAGATGAAAGAACCGCCAAAAAGTCTGGGGGCACCTTGGAGGCAATGACAGACTTATTGTCGGTAGATGAATCCACTTTATACACTTTATTCTTTATACAGCTTCTGCTGTCACAGATCGTCCTGTGTTTAAGGAAGCAGGCGACCTTAACGTCACACTGTTCTACAAAGTTTTTCAAGTAGCTCACAGTGTAGGAAGTAAAAATAAAGGGGCTTGTGCATGTGTTTTAAAAGTAAGTGTTTTGCAGTGCTGTTTGGTAAAGAAATAATTTTTAAAAAGACACAGGCACTTTTGTGTATATGTATCCACAGATAGAGAAACGTTGTGAACAACAATCACAGCAGCCTATGGGGGCTCTGGATCTCTGGGATTAGTTAAGTTAAAGAAATGTCTGAGGGAGTGACTGGCTGGCAGAAAGAGCCACATGAAATTATTGGGCTGAACACTTCCATTTTATCAGCAGCCTCAAACTGTTAGATTTTAACACAGTCTCTAAGTCTCTGTACAACCGATGTGTGAACACACACACCAAGGAAAGAATTATCTTGGTGGTTGGTCTATGCCTCCTATCTCTTGTGGTTGCTGTCCCACGGCTTTTCTCTTTCCCACTAGACCCCACTGATTCTGTGCTTTGTTTTCATGTTTGGTGGCCTAGAAAGGTTGCCGTGGGTTCAGTTGTGGGGACATCTGAGGAGCCCAAGTCCCTTACAGTGGAAAAGTGCCATATGTGTGTTAATCAGGGTTGATCTGATTTAAATAAAATTGATTTAAATTATAATTTAAATTGCTTCTCTGAAGGACTCAATTTTAGTGATTTAAATCACCATTTAAATCACTACTGGGGAAGACTCTATTTAATCGTAGTTTTTTGTAGAAGTATATTATTGTTTAATATAACCTTAATATATATATTCTGAGATTTTGGTTTCATTAGAAGTTAGGCACATACTAAGCAATTACTCTGAATTGTTTTCACACTAATTTTCATCAAAAATGGGATAATTTGGTCATTTTAGTACTAAAGCAGAATGAATTTATGAAGCTCCAACTGTTCAATTAATCATGATATTTTTG
The DNA here is from genome assembly GCF_030035675.1 of Rhineura floridana. Lineage (NCBI taxonomy): Eukaryota > Metazoa > Chordata > Lepidosauria > Squamata > Rhineuridae > Rhineura > Rhineura floridana. The sequence continues at coordinate 23,584,531 of NC_084496.1, read as the reverse complement.
TCATGATGTGCCAGAATCACCACCACCAAACAGGCTTTTAAATTGTACTAATGAGATTGTTTATTCTTCTGGTTAGTTTTCTTCTTAAACAACAAAATTAAGAACATAAGAAGAGCCTGCTGGATCAGGCCAGTGGCCCATCTAGTCCAGCATCCTGTTCTCACAGTGGCCAACCAGGTGCCTGGGGGAAGCCCGCAAGCAGGACCCGAGTGCAAGAACACTCTCCCCTCCTGAGGCTTCCGGCAACTAGTTTTCAGAAATGTACTGCCTCTGACTAGGGTGGCAGAGCACAGCCATCATGGCTAGTAGCCATTGATAGCCCTGTCCTCCATGAATTTGTCTAATCTTCTTTTAAAGCCATCCAAGCTGGTGGCCATTACTGCATCTTGTGGGAGCAAATTCCATAGTTTAACTATGTGCTGAGTAAAGAAGTACTTCCTTTAATTGTTTACAGTGGTACAGTGAACTCAGTCTTCTTCACCTTTGTCATCCTTGTTCATCGTCTGGAATAGAAATACAAGCTTTCCTGCTTTTTCAGTTCCCAACTTATTTCTCAATTTAATCCAAAGGAAGAAAAAATTCTCTCTATACCTACCTGCAGAAGAGGCTACTTCAGTGATCTCTTCCTTGTTCAGATCTATTCCATCTCCCCAAATTATCTCTTCATTGGCCTTCTCTATCTTTGCATTTAGAGAGAGGTACTAGAGAGAGAGAGAGAGAGCACTCACATGCACTTCATGTACACACCTGCAGAATGGGACTGATCCCATCTCCATAAACTGCTGTTATCATATTCATAGAATATAATTAGAAGTTGTATAATTAATGTTCATGATGATATCTTTGACCTAGGTTCTTTTTATTGATTCTTTTAAGAAAATTTGGAAATCGGATTTAAACAAAAAAAATCTATATTTTTAATTTTCTTTTTTTAAAAAAATCATTGATTTTTATCAACCCTGTGTGTTATACAGACAGACCATGGCCATATCTGCATTTCTCATCCTTTTTGGCAGGTGTGGGAAACCATTAGCCCTCCAGATGTTGCTGAATTACACCTCTCATCATCCCCACCAAGCATGGCTAATGGCCCAGAGTGAAGGGAGTTATAGTTCAGTAACATCCGGAGGCCCACTGGTTTCACACACCTGCTTTATGGTAAAGGTTTGTGCCTTTACTTCTGGCTTCAATTATTTTTGTTCTTACTGATCCCATCTCCATAACTTTGTTACTGTGACTCAGTCCCTCTTGTAAGATGAAATTCAAAGACATCTGTGTTCATGAGGACTCTTTCGATTATGCATCCAAACTCTGCAACTTCCTGCCATGTGAGAACCCCGTTTGTTGTAATTTTGGTGACCAGTTAAAATCCAGTTCTGTAGAATAATCTAATTCCCTCTTGATTTGATGTTATTTTGCTGCTGTGGACTTGGTTTTTGCTGCTCAAGTTCTGTTTATTTTTAGTATGTATATGAACGTATATTTTGCATAATTTAAAAAAATGGATCATTTATTACTTATTAATAATTGCCTCTAAGTTCAATCAGGTTGGCGAGTAGCAAGGGATAGGTTTTTTTCAGTGATGGCTCTACATGTGTGGAATTTCCTCCACCAAGAACTTCACTTAGACCCCTCTCTTGTGGCCTTTAAGCAGACCCTTAAAGACTTTTTTATTCCACTAAGGTTTTTAATGAATAAAATTTAAATTAATCTAATTTTGCCTGATGCTGTTTTCTTTTATATGTTTTCTTGTTCCATTGTTGCATTGCTTTTAACATTTTTATTATAAGCCTTGTTGTGAGGGCTTGCCTTTAAAAGTAGAATAGAAATTATTTTTTTTTAAAAAAATTAGGTTGTATGCTGCTGTGGCTACCTTCTGGCAGAAAAGCAACTTGTGAACTTCAATTAATAAAATAAAACAGGATCAGGATACTTCATGTTCTTTGAATTGTCTGTATGTTGTCAACACCAGCAAATTGAATTGTACAGGAATCAAAAAATGAAATAGAAACTATTTTAAAAATGGCTGCACATTAAACTGAGGTTGTCAGCAATATACTTTGCCCATCAGTCAGCCTTTTCTTTCAGTTCATTTTTATTTCGACTGAGATTTTGATGCTGATGATCTCTTTTAAAATTGAATACGTGCAGGCCACAGATCTTTTGTGGGATTCTTAGATTATTTTCCTATTTCAAAATGAGTGTCTTATCCTGCAGCTTCCTGCTATACCTATGGGTAGTTTTGCTATCTGGAACGTTCCAGTAAGTTTTAAAATTGTTGCATTATATAAGAAGGTATTCTGTGTACCTAAGGCAACCTATTCCACTCTTGTGGGCTGGGCAGTGGCTCTTTCAGGTTAATGCAGTCGTCTGAAAATAATGGCTGTGTGTATATTTGCATGGGGACATTTCTACTGCTGCTCACGTCTCTCTAGTAATGGTTTCAGTTTTATGTTGCCATAATTGGAATTGATTGGTTTGTAATGAAAGCAGCAAAGAGTCTTGTGGCATCTTAATAATTAACACATTTATTGTAGCGTTAAGTTTTTGTGGGCCACAGCCCACTTTGGCCAATGCATGAAGTAGTTTGCATAAGTGATCTAATGCACTACAACAGAAATGGGGAGCCTGTTGAACACCAGCTCAACAGCAGAGGAGCAAAGTGGCCAAAGCTGGTGTTAACTAGAGTTTACCATGAAGTGCAGTGAGACCATAACAATCTCTTGTCGATAGTTCTGGAACTGTCTGTAGTGTTGTTGGTATGCATTGGGAAAGAATCACTTGTATGAGATTTAGTTGGCATTTTTCCAATGTACATCTTTAGAGACTTTAAAAAAAAAACACCCATGCATCAGGTATTTTTGTATGTGCTTTTGGTAGTTTACTTGTAAGCTTTCATCTTTTTAAAAGTTGTCTTCTGTCAATTAAGCAAGCACACTTTCAGTTGCCTTCTCTTATTTTGTGACAGCATAGGCTGTACTCAGTTGTATTGCTAAACCATGGTTTACCATTTCAATAACAATTCTAGGCTCCCTTCTTTCTCTGGAGATTAACTGCAAGTTAGCATGCCACACCTGATCTCTACTAGTGGTTAATCTTAACTGTGGTTGATAGGTTTTGTTAATGATGGCTTGAAATTGGCTTGTTTTTGGTTATCCACTTGGTTGATCCAAAATTGAAGCTAATACTTTTGTGTTCCTTCTCACAGACATGCCTGAGGAGGAAGGAGTAGGGGAATCACACAAGTTCAGGGGGGAAGCTAGGCTTCTTCTGGTAATGCTATACTTTTGTTTAGTGTTATTTGTGAACCACCATAAAGCCAATATTTTCATAGGTAAAATTACTATCCTATTTCATAAGTGATGTCTGACAGCTTGATTTATGAGCTAGCTATTCACCGTCATTTCTTTTGCAGAAGCTGCACACAGAAGAACTGGGTGTTCATGATAACATGTCCAATGTTTCCGTGGATAGAAGCATCAGACAGCAGGAGATTAAGAAAGGATTGCAGTTTATACAGTAAGGACTCTTGGTGAATGAACACCTGTGTGGGGGGGGGATGTGTGTGTTGAGGGGGCAGACAATGCTGGTTTAAAACATGATGCAATGTAGTTGTTTTTCTTTCTCTAATAGGGGTTGTTTGTCATATTGAATGATTAGCCAGCTTTGTCCTTTTAGAATAAGCATATGGGCACGGTAATGCTTGAAACTGACTGTCCCCCGTGTGTGTTTGAGAAGAATGCTCCTCAAGCTGAAATCCTATGGTCACTTACTCAGGAATCAGCCCTGTTGAATTCAGTGGGACTTAACTTCTGAGTAAACATAGAATCATAGAATAGTAGAGTTGGAAGGGGCTTATAAGGCCATCAAGTCCAACCCCTTGCTCAATGCAGGAATCCATGCAGAGGATTGTGCTGTTTGTCCCGGCTCAGCAGTATTCTCTAGTCCATATCATGCTTTAATCTCCTTTTCATGCTGGGAAAAAAATGTAGGTTGTATCCAATGCTAGTCCTACTCAGAGTAGACCCATTGAAGTTAATGGACATGGCTATTTAAGGTTCATTAATTTCAATGAAATGATATCCCCACTCGTGTCTCCTGGGTGTAAAGGGCCAGCTAAAGATCACCCCCACAGTGAGTGGCTCAGCGGTTACATGCCCTGCCACCTGTGCAGCCGTGGGCAAGCTGCATAGTCCCAAGGCGCCCAGTTGCCCCCCAGCTGGCAGTTGCGGACAAGGGAGGGGCTGGCTTGTGCAGCTGTGGCAAGCTGAGCAGGCCCTAGCCAGCTGGGGAGGACTAGCCTCAGAGGGAGGCAATGGGAACCCCCCTGTGAATACCCCTTACCATGAAAACCCTATTCATAGGGTCATCATAAGTTGGGATTGACTTGAAGGCAGTCCATTTCCATTCAATTTCAATGGGTCTGCTTTGAGTAAAACTCAGGGACATTCCTGTGTTTCTGTGGAGGGCCAACTAGGATATGCGTGCAAGAAAACAAACATTTCCAAGCACAAAGGTAGTTCCCTGTGCAGGTGCAGAGGAATGGAGAAGAGCCTTCTCCCTCATAGATGAGCCACCAACTCATATTGAATGATGAGCCTTTATCTGAGAGGTATGCTGGCCCTTCAGTTAAAGCAGAGGCCTCAGCCCGTTACTGAGTAGCTTCTCCGCTTGAGCAGTGCCCTTTTGGTCTTCTTTCAGTACTATTCCAGCTAGCAGTCAAGGTCAGGGTTATGAAGCTGTACATTTTTTGCAAGCAGCCAGTAAGGTGGGTTTCCCTGAAAAATGTTCTGCTGCTCTCAATCAGAGAGCTGACTTAGCCTGTTCCTCTGACTGACTTTTTAGTTTTGTTTATTACATATATATAAATTTTAGGTGCTTTATAAATATTTCAAAAGGTTTGTTTAAAATAGCTAAGAGTAACTGAACTGAAATTTTTGATTAGAGGGGGGAAAGTCAGCAAAGTGCATGTGGACCTAAACATGCGCCTCTGAGAGTAAATCTTATTGAATACAGTGGGACTTATTTCTGAATGAAGATATATAAATGCATACATACATAGATAGAGGTTGACAAATTTCAGCTGTCTTTACTGGCCAAGCAAAAATGTGTTGTTGCCAAGGGATGGAGTATTGTCCCTCACTTTGTGCTGCATTTGAAACCTGGCATGAGGTCAGCGAAAATCTTCTCTTCCCAGTTCTGAGTTTGTAGCTGGGGATGGGGGCATCTCATACATACACAGAATCAGACCATTGGTCCACCTTGCTCCATATTGTCAACACTGACTGGCAGTGGTTCTCCATGGTTTCAGAGCCAATTATTTTTATTGGAATAGTCTAAATATTTTAAGGATGTGACAACTCAGTAGCATTTATTTCAGGGGTCCCCAGACTGTGGTCCCATGAGCCTCATTCAAGTGGCCTGTGGAATGTCTATAAAATGCCATTAAAAATTATACAGCACCTAGCACAGCATATTCCAATTACTGCAACATGCATACACATTGTTCAAGTGGCCTGCCAAGACCCTCATCAATTTCCAAGTGGTCCGTGAGGGGGAAAGCTTGGGAGCCACTGCCTTACATTATTTAGATCAGGGATGGGGAATCTGGTGCCCTCCACGTGTTGTTGGACTCCAATTCCCATCAACCCAAGCCAGTGTAGCCCACTGGTTAGGGATGATGGGAGCTGTAGTCTATCAATATCTGGAAGGCCACAGGTTTCCCATCCCTGATTTAGATTTTAAGATAAGGATGCTAATTTTATCATGCTTGAAGAGCTGTGTGCGTAAGTATTTGTGTTGCTTAGGATTTGTCTCCTGGAAAAGTTAATTAAACTTTGATTTTAGATTTGATGGATACTGTATTTGCTCCAGTTGCCTAGTTTGAGTTGAAGTCTGTTCATTCATTATGCTACTAATAAATGTTATGAAATGGTGCATTTCAAAAAATGGTATTGTTTTCAGAGATGAATATAGCAGTGAAAATCTTTCATATACATTTTGTAGGAAACTTCCCACCCCATCCCCACTGTAAGCAACTGGTTGGGATACCACTGAAGTGGATGTGATTGAATAACCAGCTTTTAACAAGCAGAGCAATTATTCAGTGATGGGCCAGGGAATTTGTGCTGCTGTAACTGAAGCAGAAGCCTATCTCTTGAATGACACGTGGCTCTGTGGCTGTATTTGGGTCCTCCCCAATATCTTGGTGTTGTCTGGAAGCTTTGGCTGGAATGCAGTGAACTGGCTGCCATCTTCTGATAAAACAGGACGTTTGTAGCCTAGACTGTTGAAAAGGCAAGTCTAGACATACAAAGACTTAGATAATGCATGAAAGGTTTAGTAAGCAGATTGCAGGGATCAAAATCCACAGCTGAGATCTTCAGATTTGACAACTCAGCCCTCCAGGTCTGCTTTGTTTGTTCTCCTCCTCCTCCTCTCTCTCTCTCTCGTCTCTCTTCTAAAAAACACATTCTAAAATAGTTTGATGATTTAACACAGTTGTAGGGAACCTTTGGCCCTCCAGATGTAACTGATCTACAACTCCCATCATCCCTGGCCATTGCCCATGCTCGCTGGGGCTGATGGGAGTTGTAGTTCAGCAACATCTGGAGGGCCAAAGGTTCCCCATTCTTGATTTAATGTAAAATACTTGGCACATACATATCTATAGTATATTACAAGTGTCAGGAGCAATTTATGTAAAGTAACTTAGTAGCCTTTTCCATAACTCTGTAAGGCAGGACATTATTCTTGACGGTGAACACTGAGGCCAAGGCAATAGTGTCTTGCTTAAGAGTGCATGGCTGAGATGAGATTTGTAAGGGATATTTCCTGGTCATATTCTTAGCCAGTCCACTTACCACTAGGTTAAATAATTTCTGCAGCAGTTTTGAGCTGCTTTAGCAGTTTTTGCTCTGTTGGAGCTCTTCAAAATAAAGAACTCAGATAGTGACTGACAGTCACTTATGTGAATTAGATTCCAGGGAGTTCCAGAGGGCAGCTATGATAGTTTATTGCAGCCTAACCAATATATTGAGGCATAAACTCAGGACTCTGCAGATAGCAGAAAGCAGAGCTTGGAGAGGATTTAGGTTGCAAAGGCCATCTAGAGGCTAAGCAGTTAATGAGAATACATTACCTTTAACAATGTAAACAGCAATTTTATCTTTTTATTCCATCTTGGTCTTGCAAGTTTCTTGGATGTATAACTTCTTTGGACAAGATCTGACTTTTTTTTTTGGTGTGTTTCTGATTCCCCCCCCCCCAGGTCTACTTTACCCTATCCAGGGACTCAAGAACAATATGAGGTAACAGTGCTCTTTTCTGACCTTCTCTGCCAGAGACCTAGGGGGACTGTGCGGTGGGTGGGAATCGTTAGTTTCTTTGGACTTCTAAAATGTGATTTAAAATTTTCCGATACTTTTTGATTACGCAAACATTTAGTATTGCTGCTTCCCAATAGCTGGCCATTAGTAATGGCTTTGTTGAGGTGACAAGAGTGCCTTATGCTTGAGGTGTATCAGGCTGTGCTTGGCTAGAAGGATCACTGTTCCAGTTGATGCAGAGGTGACCTCCAGATGTTGTTGGACCACAACTCCCATCAGCCTCAGCCGGCATTGCCAATGGTCAGGAAAGATGGGAATTGTGGTCCAACAACATCTGGAGGCACACTGGTTGGGAAAGGCTGGGTTAGAGTGTCAGACTGGGACCTTGGGAGACCAGGGTTCAAGCCCCCACTTGGCCTTGAAGCTTACTGAGTGACCTTGGGCCAGTCACTATCAGCCTATGCTACCTCACAGAGGTGTTGTGAGGATAAAATCAGGAGAGGGCGAACCATTTTTGTTTGCCACCTTGAGTTCTTTGGAGGAGAGGTGGGATATAAATGTAATAAATAAATGTTGTGTGTGGCAGCTCCTCTGTGTGTTACACTTGTTTGGCTCACTGTGAGAGTCGTCATCCGGAACAAGACAGTGAGGATAGCACTATACCTCTTGCTGAAATGTACACATGCAGTCGGCAGTAAATTTGGAAGGCTTTGGTATATTGCAGGGGTGGGGAGCCTCAGACCCAGGGGCCAAATGCTCCCCTCCATCCCTCCCTGTCTGGTCCTTAGGACTTTCCCCAAGCTACAGCTCCTCATCAGCCGTGCTTTGCAGCCTCACAGAGTGGTTTTGTCTGGTTGGACTGATGAACCCTCATGCCTCTTGCTTGCTTGGATGAAGGCTAGAGAGGGGTGTGAGCTTCCGTATAAAACTAGCCTACAGTGCAAAGGCAAAATCTAGATTCGTTGCTCTGCCAGCCACTGGTACGTGGCCCTCCTCAAGGGTTCCTAGAAGGAAATATGGCCCTTAGGTCTGAAGAAGGTTCCCTGCTGCTAGTGTGCTGCTTTTCTCCCGGAACCTCAGTCTGCTTCTGCTCAATCGTGGCAGAGCTAGTGAGCCTGAGCATGTTCTGCTGCTCTTACCTTCTTTTTAACTGCTTTGTCAGCAGTTTTGCTAAGGGACTTCAGTAGTGATTGCATCAGAAAGGGCTAGTTGACAGATGGCCCTTCTGCTGGTGCTGCTTGAAAAAAGACAGCCAGTCCCTCTTTAGGAGAAGACTCACGGGTTTTAAAGGTATGAATCTGCCCATAAGAATGTAACCTGAGATTTCTCTGTGGCAGCCCCTGAATTGTGGAATTCCCTCCCCACAGAGGTGCATCTTCTTTTTCAGCTTTTGCTGTGTTCTGAAGATGCACCTCTTTACCCTGCCCTTTGACAGTTAAGGTCTTTTTTGGGGAGGGGAGACTCACCTCTTTTGCTTAATCTATACTGTTCTGTTTTCGTTTGGAATTGTTTTCTTATTTTTTGAATTGTATAATTATATTGTCGTAACCTGCCCTGCTCACAGTGAAGCGTGGCAAGAAATCTTATAAATAAATAGTTTTTTGTCACAATTGTGTTTCAGGTATTCATACGAGAGCTTGTTAAAAATTTGTTTAATGAAGGTAATGATGCGTACCGTGAAGGCAATTGGGATGGATCGCTGAACAACTATTCAGAAGCTTTAAACATAGCAGATTATGCCAATTCTGAAGGAATTCGTCTCTCTGATGAAATATTAGAGAAACTGCATGTTAATCGCATAGCATGTTATTCAAAAAAGGTAAGCGGTGCGTGGGCACTAGAAGGGTGGGACAGGAATTTTTATATAAGCAAGTGCTGTATTAAGAAGGTGGGTGAATGCTTCAAAGCTTGATCCAGAGCCAGATTTCCACTTTGAAAAGCAGGTAAGGGATGTTTGGTCAGTAGCTTAAGACATCCCCCTGAGGTAACCAGCCAGTTCCATTGCCACCTATGCTTTTTTGATAGCAGAGCAGCAAAACAGGACAGTTGTCGTGGGCCCCGTGGAGAGTTCTTGGCTGAGTGATCAAGAGGAAGAGCACTGGCATCCTAGGGCAGGACCCAGTGGGCTGAAACAGGAGACGGCTTCAGCATTTTAGACAGTGACGGCTCTGCTCCCTTACTGTAGAAGCGCTGTCTGGCAATGAGCCAGCCCGTATCCCACCTCTCAGCCTTGCTTTGTCACTTGTGCCTCCTCCTCCAGTGGAGGAATGGAAAGCTCCACTAGAGACAGTGTCAGAGGGGGATCTGGCTGAAGTACCTCCGCGCCTGTTGCTAGTGACACACCGGCAGATGCGCAGGCAGATAGTGCTAGCTTTTCAACCTGTTTGTAGGAGTGGCCGCAAATGGAAGGCCTACTTAAAGGGTCTCAAGGGGCGTGTCCAATTGCTGCCACAATGTCTTAGCTTGAGTAGTCATGCCTACTTATGCGGTGTAGAGATGCAGCATGCTGTGTTACCTGCAAGCTGATCTGTGAAACGCGCTAAGCTGAGGTTCCATATTAAACATAACGGCGAAGAACACGCCAGTGCGTCGTCTGGATCCAACAGGGTTGACCAGGACAACAGTAACTGAGCTGTTTGTGTGTGAGTCTTACCTGAAGTAGCATACCTTTTCCCTGGATATAATCATACTGAGACTCTAGGCTTTGGGAAAATAAGAAAACGTAGTTTATTACAGGAAATACATACTTGATAGTTAATTAGAAAAGGAGTTCCTAGCTCTAAATTGGAGATGCAAAGAGCTATCTTTGCTCCTTGCTTCTGGAGAGGAAGACAAAAGATGTCTCTTCTCCCAAAGTGAGAGGAAGGAGGAGGAAATGAGATCAGCAACCCTAAGAGTATCAGTTGACATGTGAAGGAAAGTTAGCACAGGTTAGGCCAGAAACACAGTCTAGGAAACTTGGCAGTTCCTCTCTCTGTCCACTTTATCCCCATGTAAATCCACCAAAGTTGAATAGCATTCCAACACTTCCAACATACGTTGCCTCTAGTTTAGCAGAGGCCCCTCACGGGGAGATTTGGCCCAGGACCATCAGGTGCCAGCCACTCTCCTTTAATTAACAAAAAAGATTCTTACTTATTTTGAGCAAAGGTGAGAGTTATAGTCCAGCAACATTGGAAGGCTCCCCCATCCCTGGTTTTTAGAGCATGTTTACCCCACTCTTCAGCCAAAAAGGATCTTGGAGTGGCTTACGTACAGTTACTTAAAATGAGGCTTGTGCTACATAGGATCTCACCCAGAGCTGGTTCGCTTGATTCTAATCTGTGATCCAGCACAGAAATACGGGTTTGACCTCAAGGAAAGCTGTCAAATTCTAGCTTTGTATTTAACTGCTGAGAGTTGGAGATGGAAGGCTTAGCTGCGGTTTCACAGTATGGGACACTACTGGTCTTTCTGGGAACTCTCCAAGATCCAGCATTTCTGTGGTTCATTCCCCTCCCTGGTCTTCCATATGTTAGCACCATGCACATCATCTAGAAATTAGGCTGCAGTATATTAGGTGTGTCTTCACTCCCCCCCCCCAATTGCCTTAGTGAATCTAAGCCTGTTTTTTGTTTTGTTTTGGTTGGTACAGGAGTTATATGATAAAGTTTTAGAAGATTGTGGAATAGTTTTAAAACTGAACGGAAACAATTTCAGAGCTCTGTACCGGAAATCTAAAGCCTTAAAAGAATTGGGAAGATACAAGGAGGCATATGATGCTGTTGCTAAATGTTCCCTTGCGGTGCCACAAGTAAGCAGATTGCGTATCATATTGGCAAATTAACAATGTGTTTAAATGGTCGTTGTCTGTATTGTGCAAATAATGAACCCTGGAATATTATTGCTGGGTGTTGCACTATTAAGGGTGCTTGGGGTCTGTTCGTAGGCTTAGCATAGCAGTAATCTAGTAGACTCTGTGGACTACCAGTGCTGTCCCCTTGGCCTGTGCCATGCGTAAGATGCAATATGTCATTTGACATATACCTCTAGCCCTTCCACGCCTTGCAGAGTTCTGACACAGAGGTTGTGGGCAGAGTCCTGGGAAGGTGCTAGTGGGTAAAGGTGTGGCGTATTTATGGGTTAACACTGTTGCATGAAAATCTTGACAATCTTGCTATGCAGAAGTCCCTTACACTGGATTACCTTTTTTTAAAAACAGGACGAAAGTGTAATAAAACTAACTCAAGAACTTGCTCAGAAACTTGGATTAAAAATAAGGAAAGCCTACGTTAGAGCAAAAGTAAGTAGAAGTAATTTTGCGTATTTGTTTTAAAGGCTTTCTCTTCTATACTGTATTGGTTATTTATGATGGTATGCTTAATTGCAGCCTTCCCCAAACTCTGTTTCTGGAGAAGTATCAAGTAAGGTAAGGTTATGTGCCTTCTGTGTGAAGTGAGTTCTTTTGATGGAATTTGTTTTCCTGTCCCTAAAGTGAAAATGTGACTCTTACTAAGATGTGCGATTCCCTTAATCTTGGAAGTATTTGTGTTAGAGCCAACATTTTCGAGCAGAACAAAAATGATTTTGATTTAAGCTTTTATTTGGTGTAACGTTGTAGAGTAAGTAGGTTTGGAGTTTTTTTAATAGTGTATGTGCCGGGATCTTGGTACAGAATTGTAAACCGGGATTCTCACAATAATTGAGAGTAAAAAGTAATATTAAGGAAAGATGTTTATTGATTGCCTGCACACAGCAAACTTCACATGAATGCCATCAGGATTCTTGAAGGCACATGCGGCCAGCACTTTGCTGAAGCTAAGCAGGGTCAGATCTGGTCAGTGCCTGGATAGGAACCATATGTTAAGCCGTCTTGGGTTTCTATCATGAAAAGAAAGGCGGGGTATAAATAAATAATAACGTTTAAGCATCTGACACTGTTTTTTGAACTTGTCCAAAGCAGCTTCCAACAAATAAAAAGGATGTGTCAATGTTTAGTATGAGCATTAGAAGAAGAGTGTTTGGTTTTTACTTGAGTATTGTCTCAAGCTGTGATAGAGTTCCACAGTCTCCCCCCACCCTCGCTTGAGTTTCTGTAATTGTTTGCCCTGGGTTTCAGGTGTTTTATTAAACTTCTTTTATGACATCTCTCTTAAAAGAAAAATGTCTGCCTGAGGCTTTTGCTGTGCAAACTTCCTGATGACAGATATTTTGCTTGCTTGCAGAGTTCAAATACTTCTATAGAAGATATTGAATCAGGTGAGGCTTCCTGGACTTAATGGGGAAAGTTATACAAAAGAGCAGTTCCACTCTTGTCATTGTCGGATTTATTTTGGCCAGCTCAGACTCAGTGTGGCTGTATTCTAATCTGCTTTTCCCTCCTCCCATGGATCTCCATGGCAGTTAGTCTTGTATTTTCTGCTCTTGGAGATGGCCCATGCCCCCACCCTGGTGGTAGATGGCTATTACGTTGGCTTCCAAGTAGCTAGACCAGCCTTTTTCAACCAGTGTGCCTCCAGATGTTGTTGGACCCCAACTCCCATCAGCCTCAGCCAGCATTGCCAATGGTCAGGAAAGATGGGAGTTGTGGTCCAACAACATCTGGAGGCACACTGGTTGGGAAAGGCTGAGCTAGACAGATTGCTGGTGACTCAAATTGGCTGTCACGTATGATACTTTATTTATCCCTGAATGTACCTGCCGAATGGGAGAGCTCCATCTGGGTGTGTTCCTTGGAGCGGTCAACACGTGTTGCTTGAGTCTCTGCGTTTTCTAAATGCTAGCCAAACTTGTCTGTGAGCCTGGTCACCCAGACAGCATGAGCCTTGCCTCCTTTCTGGGGGAAGGTGTAAGCTTATGTATTTCTTTCACATCCATAAAGACAATAGGCTGATGATTTACTTTTCTTTTTAAAAAACAAGACCTTAGGAATTAGTGTATTCTTAGCTCAGGTGGAGGAACTGAGAAAAATTCTGCAATTTAAACTCTGTTTGTGTTTGATATTTGCCAGCGGCCCATTTTTCTTGAGCACTGGTCAGCTGGCGCACAGAGTGGGGTGTACAGACTCCTTTGTCACACTGACCGAGGGAGTGGGGAAGATGGCTGAGGTTGGGCTGGCCTTTAGTTCTCAAGTCACACCATGCCATGTCGTGAGGTTTTAGAAAGGCGTAGGCAGCGCTGGTGGCTGGTACCCACTGGGCAGAAGGCGGGGAGGCAAACAGTAGGTGGAGCTAGAGTCAATGACAGGGGAAGCCAGCTAATTTTAGTTGTGTCTCCTTCTTCCTCCCTGCTGAGTTCTACAAGGGAACACTGAGATCAAGGAGGAGGAAGCTGACAGCCAGGGCCACCACCACCCGGGCTGGTTGTAAAGAGGATGGCAAGCAGGAGGGGGCTTGTTCAGTGCAGACAAAGGTTGATGGGGCACTCCCCCACTAGCCCTAATGGGCCAGAATCCACCGGTAGGGAGCTTTTTCTGTGCCTCCATTGGGAGGTTTGCCTCGATCCTTGAGAATCCCTATTCTAAGATAACCTCTTTTCCCCAACTGTAATCTGTTTCAGATTTTTCCAACTGGAAGGAAAAGATTCTTTCTTCCTCCTCCCCTTCCAGTTTTACACCTGAGGTGTCAAGTGACCTGTCTCCATTACCAATGGCGTCTCTGATCACCCTTCCAGCAGAGAAGAGTTCGCTCACTACGGCCTCCCTGGCAAATGGAGGATCTTTCCCTATACCTGAAGGCTGTTTAGACTGTGGGGATGGAGATGATATTATTGGAGATGAATTAGATGAATTACTTGATTCAGTTTCTGATTCTGGTGAAAATGTAATGGTGAGTCATTTCATTTTTTCCTTGTAAAAACAATTGAAGCTGTATTGAAACCAGTGGGATTTTCATGCATCGCAGTTTCCAGGACTGCAGCCTTAAGTTGTGATACATAGGCACTAATCTCACTGTATTTTGAGGCTGCTTTATGCATAGGTACTGTTTTAAAGCATGTTGGCAGAAGTGCTGCCAACTCCACATAGTCCTATTGATGTTGTTGCCCTTTATTGAAACGTAATCTTATAAATGTTTGCAAATTTAGGACCTTAGCAATGATAGTCTTGTAAGAGTTCCCAGGTCTGTATTTGATGTCTCTTGGAGCTGGTCTGTGTGTCAGTTTTACCACAGGGATTGACATTCCCCACGTGAAACTGGCTTACATGTAATCCTGTTGTTGGTTGATCTAGCCCGGTATTGCCTTCTCTGACTGGCAGCAGTTCTCTAGAGTCACAGATCTTTCATAGCACCTCCTACTAGGAATCTTTTTAGCAAGTGATTGGCGGGAAGGGTTAGGGTCACCACCCCTGGCATAGGAGCATAGCAATATGTTTTATATGGAGCCAGAGCTTTCTACTCTGATTGGTAGTGGCTCTCCTGGGCCTTGAGTAGAGAAGGGTCTTCCATAGCACCTGTTTACCTGGCTTTTTTAAAAAAAGTCTTGGGCACCTAGGGATCGATCCTAGGACTTCCTGCATGCCAAGCACTTGCTTTGCTACTGAGCTGTGCTCCCTCTGCCCAGTCCTGTAACAAAGCAGAAAAGTTGGCACCGTTCCTGTTGTGAACGTCCTCACTCCCAACAGTGGCAGCCAGCAGAGGCCTGTCCTCGTGAGGAAAGTAATGGTATGTTGACCAGCTCTAATATTAATGTAACACCAGAAGGATTAAAGGAAGAACAACGAGATGACTACAAGTGAAAAATTACCTGGCTGCATTTCATATCAATAGCTTTCTCTCCTCTTTCTAGCCAAGCACGGTTGTCCGAGGAGCCATCCCAACAGCTACCATTGCCCCCAGCATACCTTTCTCTGCCCCTTTGCTTGGGACATTGTCAGTTGGGGCTGGATTTGTTCCTGCAGCCTCTTTTTCGGAAATGTATTCTCAGCCTTTGGTTTCCGGCCTGGACAGCTTTTGTTCCTCTTTAAGTACTTTCTCGATCAGTGATTCTAAAAGAGGTAAGCCAAGGCTTTAATTAAACAAACCCTGTTAGGGGAAGCCTATATAGTCTAAGCGGCCTTCATCCTACTAAGAAATAGACGTCAGTAAGGGCAATGTGCTGTGGGGTCTAATTGGACCAGCGTTCATTGCTTCTAATGTAGCAGAGTGCTTTGCAATATCTTCTTCCTGGCAGGCTTGTAAGGTAGTCGACTGTTGTTGCCATGTGTAGATGGGAACGTAGGAAGCTGCCTTTTACAGAGTTAGACCATTGGTTCATCAAGCTCTGTATTGTCTGCACTGACCGGCAGCGACTCTTTAGGATTTCATGTTGAGGTCTCTCCCAGTCCTACCTGGAGATACCAGGGATTGAAACTGGAACCCTCTGCTTGCTAGGCAGCTGCTCTACCGCTGAGCCACTACCGCTTCCCTTAAAGGAACTGAAGTTGAAAGATGATGGCTTGCATGTAAGGGGCTACATACTGTTTACATAGAGAATGCTGCTGGCCTCAGACCAATGCTTCTTAAATGTGTGATACCTGGTTCCTCTGTGGACTGGGAGGACATTCTGTAAGGGGTGGTGGTGGTGGTAACCCTTTGCAGGATGTCCTCCTGTCTCCAAAGAGCAGGAAAATAGCAAGTTCGGTTTCTGTTCCCATCCCCAATGTGGAGGTGCATGTCATTATTGGACTCATAAAGACACAGATGTATATTTCCTCAGTTGACTGTCCCAGATCTATAGGTAGGGGTCTTACTGGCAACCGCAGGAGAGCCTAATGGATATTCTCTCCCAGTGCCCTGCCTTTCACTGTACCTAATCAGGGACTGTAGCCTCTGAGCAGTGTGGCAATCCTTTCATACTACTTTTATTCCCGTCCGCTGTAGCACAGAATATATCAGATGTTACTGTCCATATATTGCCTGAGAGATGCAGGAGGAGTCATCCTCATTGCAACAGCTTGGAGTGCCGTATGAACCTCATAGAGTGCTGTAATGGTTGAAGGCATAGTCCACCTCGTTGCAGAACACTAGTTTGGAATCCCCACATCAGACTCTTGGTTGTGGTGGTTGGGTTCTGTGCAAGGATGAAGTATGTCTTGCTCATCTGAGCAACTGGCATTGCCTTTTTCATATTGCCTGTATGCGACATGCACGCCAGACCAACTCATGGCTTGATCCCAACAGATATACCCAACTCTATTTCTAGAGATGTCGCATCGGCATTAAACAGTAATTCTCCTCTTCGACTTGTAAGTACCTGAACGAACTTTCCAAATGCTTTGCAGCTCCAATATTGGTCCTTTTGTGTTTTCGGGTTGGTCATTCTCCTTTTATCAAATCTGTGCATGGTTTTTGATTGGGGGGGGGGGAATCCAAAATAAATTTAAAATGGGCTGGGACCATGGAGACACAGGTTCAAAGCCCCACTTAAGATTGAAGATTGCTAGAGTGCTTTGAGCCAGCATCTTTCTCTGTTGCCCCCCCCCCCAGGTTCTTGTGAAGGGTGCATGTGGAGAATCATATATACTGCCTTGAGCTACCTGGAGTAAGGGTGGGATAAAAATGTAGTAATAATGATTAGGAGATTGTTTTTTAAAAACAGTTTTGTTTCTTTTGCCAGATGAATGGGCCTACAAGTTTGTTTGGGTCTGAGAGCTACATTGGGATTTCAAGTCCAGCTCGAAATGACTTTTCTAGTGTGTTTGGCAGTGGACCTGCTAATATACCTGTGTCATCAACATCCACCTTAGTTACAAAAAATCCCCTGGAAAACACGCATGACCTAAGACAGGCTTGCCAGTCGTGCTTTATCAAAAAGGGTAAGGAGCAGCAAGACAATTTGAGTCTAAACTTCAGAGGGGGCAGCTGAATTGACACTATCAGTAATCTATATTGATGCCTTTCTACTCTTTTGAATAGAATAAGGATCAGAATAATTTGGCAAATGGAGATGATGTTTCAACTCCTTCTGCTACGTGTCACCTTTTCTGCTTGCCTTTTTACGGCTCCTTTAGTACCTAAAAGCATCCTTAAAGGACCTGCTGAGTAGACAAATGAATTTAACCACTTCTTTCACTGGAGACCCTGAAGAATGTCACCTTTTCCTTATTTATAATGGTGTAATTTATACCATTCATTTTCAAGATAACTTTATGATCCCAAGCTGGCGAGCAGAGTAGTCATAAACAAAACAAGCACAAATTTAATTATAGCTTAGCTGGGTTTTCGAAATATGGAACACCATTAGTCCTTCTGCGATCATAAGAGCTCTCCTAGATCCAGCATTTTTGTGATTCATTCCCCTCCCTGGTCTTCCATATGCTAGCACCCTTGATGGGAATTGTAGTCCAGCAACACCTGGAGGGCACCACACTAGGAAGGCTGGAAAATGGGTTCCAAAACGATTTTCAAAGTAGATGGGTTGGTGCAGAACTGTGCATGTTTCTCACTGAGCTCTAAGGAAACATAATGTATTGAGAACTGCTTAAACCACAAAACTTAAAAGTTTTCTCTCCTTGTTGAAACCAAAATTATACTTGGGGATAATGGCTGCCATAGACTGAGAACCTCTGCTGCATAAACACCATGGAAATGAATACGCTCTGTGGAAAAGCATGGCTGTTGATAAAGTTCTTCAAGTATATGCATGCACGTTAAGGGGATTAGCTGAACTGAGGCTGGTCATGTGCCTGTTTGTCAAGAATACACATTTGTACAACTAATGGCTCTGAAAGAGAAAGCAGGCTTTTTAACCTCCTCCCCATTTTCTTTTAGGCCCGAAAGTATTGGATTATACTTACCTTCCCAATCTAGAGCACATGTGTAAGAAGGATATATTAATAGGTAGAATAAAGAACTCTGAAGATAAATCATGGAAAAAAATTAGGCCAAGGCCAACGAAAACACAGTATGTGGGACCATATTATATATGTAAAGGTAAGGATTCTAATTCTTGGATACATGCACTTTCTGAAGTATCCATGTGGATAGCAGCATTTCCTCTGTCATTCTTGCAACAACTCCCCTGTGAAGTGGTGCGGTATCCCCACTTCTCAGATGAGGAACCAAGGCTAGGAGCTAACAGATTGCCTACAGCCACTCTCATTTGGTATCTGCATCGTATACATTTCTTTGGGCAGCTAAAGAAAAGGTGGTTTACCACCTTCTGGCTGCTTCTGAACTTAGGTATGGGGGGCACATGTGGTCAGGTGGGGGTGGGAATTCAGGTGTGACATCCAACCATTTGGTGAGGAGACCTTTGTTCTGTTCTAAAAGAAAATGTGGAGCTGGCATGGTATCGCTGAATGGATGCAGGAAAGACAGAAACAAATTCTGTGTCTTTGACTCCATCCAGTAGTTCAGAATGAAACAAAGGCTGTACAGCTGTGAATGAGGAAGAAGGAATTGGTCAAATCTGTAGAAAAAGGCTTTCCAAGTTCACTTTAATGTCCTGTCCTATTCTAGATGTTGCTGCTGAAGAGGAGTGTAGATATCCTGGCCACTGTACCTTTGCTTATTGCCAAGAGGAAATAGATGTGTGGACTCTGGAACGCAAAGGGGCCTTCAGTCGTGAAGCACTCTTTGAAGGCAGTGGAGAGATCAGCTTGACTGTGTCCCGACTCCTTCAAGAACATCATGGACAGTTCATGTTTCTTTGTGAGGTGCATATCTACAATTCTAGAGAAGAACCATGTAAAGCAGTTTTATGTTGCTACATGAACAATTCTGCTAGGTCAGCAGCGAGGGACCTCCCTGTTAGCTCAGGCCAGCATGGCTCAATTGTCGGAAATGAGGGGAATGTAGGTCTGGAGGGCCAAATGTCTTTCATTCTTTAAAGAAGTCCTCTGGATATTTAAAATGGCTCCCTCCTTGTTCCGTTGCCCTGTTTTGTTTCCAGACTGAGAGGCCAACTACCTGAGTTGGAGGGAACCAGGCAAAAGTTGCATTGTGTACTCTCCTGATCAGGGATCCAGCCAGCCAAGCCTTCTTGGGTGGCTTTAGAAGCCAACTTGGATGGCTTTAAAAGAGGTTTAGACAAATTCATGGAGAACATGGCTATCCATGGCTACTACCCAGAGCTTGGAAAAGTTACTTTTTTAAAACTACAACTCCCATCAGCCCCAGCCAGCACGGCCACTGGATTGGGCTGATGGGAGTTGTTGTTCAAAAAAGTAACTTTTCCAAGCTCTGCTGCTACCACGATGGCGCCCTCCACTATCAGAAGCAATGTGCCTCTGAATGCCAGTTGTTAGAAATTGCAGGAGGGGAGAGTGCGGTTGCACTTGGGTCCTGCTTTCGGGCTTCCCATAGGCCACTGTGGGAATAGGATGCTGCATTAGATGGGCCATTGGCCTGCTGCAGCAGGGCTCGTCTTACGTTCTTACTTTCAGTGGCATTCCAGGAGCTCAAGCTGCCCAGTCCAATGTGTCCCTCCCCTCTTCTGTTTGTTGCCCAATAGCACTCTTCTGTTCAGCATGCTCAATCCTCATTGGGCTGGTTTTTTGTCTACTTAGCTTGTTGGGTTGTAAAAACATACTCTGTACTTCTGCAAGCTTCAGGGGTTCCCCAGAAACTGCTCATGTCTTTCTTGTTTCTCAATAGCCCCATGCTGGCTTCAGTCTTGTTGGTATGTTCTACCTGAGTTTGCTATTAGGAGGTGTGATGATATCAAATTTATTTATTTTATTTATTTAAAATATTTCTGTCCCGCCCTTCTACCCTACAATAGGTCACTCAGGGCAGCTACAATAAAATAGCACACATATATAGTAAAATACTACAAATGAGTGTATTTTTCTTGTTCTAAAGTACTTTGGTTTTGTATTTCAGAAATGTTTTGAGCATAAGCCAAGAATAATAAGCAAAAATAAGGATAACGCCTCTTACTGTTCTCACCCTGCTATGCATGACTTTGAAGACAACAAGTATGTCCATAATCTCTATATCTTGTATTTCCTGAAATTTAAAATACCTCTGTGTTTCATATATCTATCTACACGCATACTGTGTGCATATCTGTGTTCTAGTTTTCCTTAACTGTTAAAGAAATTCTGTGGGCTGTAGCTCAGTGCTTTGCATGCAAAAGGTCCCTGGTATCTCCAGGTTGGAGCTCGGAAAGATTCTCTGCCTGAAACTGGAGAGCAGCTGCCAGTCAGTGTTCACAGTACTGAGCTAGATGGACCAATTGTCTGACTATAGGCATATATAGAGTCCTATATAATTCCTGTTTTTCTGTCTGTGTCTTCCTCTTCGTCTAGATTGTTTCAACAACACAAGTATGAAG
This sequence comes from Rhineura floridana, assembly GCF_030035675.1. Lineage (NCBI taxonomy): Eukaryota > Metazoa > Chordata > Lepidosauria > Squamata > Rhineuridae > Rhineura > Rhineura floridana. The sequence continues at coordinate 23,563,967 of NC_084496.1, read as the reverse complement.
GAGGTGTTGAAAAGGTTTATTTTTACATGGCAGTGAGGCAAATGGGTTGAATTCAGTAGCTGTTGTGGGCCTGCTGCTTTTCCTTATGTAGGCATATCGCTGCACGGTGCTGTTAAAAAATGGACGTGTTTATACACCAAATTTGATTTTTATTTTGATGGCGGATTAATTCTAACTGACTCGGTGTTTGGCTTGTGATCCTTTTTTAACATCCTGGAGAAACTTGAGCTTTCATTAGATTCAATGGGAACTGGTGATTTCTGTCAGCTGTACAGGTGGGTTGTAGTATGGGGGGGGTCAGATAGCTGGTGATGAGGAGAGTTGCTGCCCAGTTAGTACTGGGCTAGTTGGGCAAAATAGCCTGACCCGATTCCTGTGTTTCTGGCTCATAGAATCATAGTTGGAAGGGGCCTATAAGGTCATGGAGTCCAACCCCCTGCTCAATGCAGGAATCCAGGTTAAAGCATTCCTGACAGGTGGTTGTCCAGCTGCCTCTTGAATGCCTCCAGGGTTGGAGAGTCCACCACCTCCCTAGGTCATTGGTTCCATTGTTGTACCACTCCTAACAGTCAGGAAGTTTTCCTGATGTTCAGCCGAAATCTGGCTGCCTGTAACTTGAGCCCACTATTCTGTGTCCTGCACTCTGGGATGATCGAGAAGAGATCCTGGCCCTCTTCTGTGTGGCAACCTTTCAAGGACTTGAAGTGCTTTCATATCTCCCCTTAGTCTTCTCAAGGCTAAACATGCCCAGTTCTTTCAGTGTGTCCTCAAAGGGCTTTGTTTCCAGTCCCCTCCTTGTTGCCCTCTTCTGAACCTGTTCCAGTTTTTCTGCATCCTTCTTAAAGTGTGGTGCCCAGAACTGGACACAGTACTCAAGATGAGGCCTTACCAGTGCTGAATACAGGGGAACCAATACTTAACATGATTTGGAAACTATACTTCTGTCAATGCAGCCTAAAATAGCATTTACTCTTTTTGCAGCCACATTACATTGTTGGCTCATATTCAGCTTGTGATCAACAACAATCCCAAGATCCTTCTCACACGTAGTATTGCTGAGCCAAGTATCCCCCTTCTTATAACTGTGCATTTGGTTTCTTTTTCTTGTACTTATCCCTGTTAAATTTCATTCTGTGGTTTTCAGCCCAATGCTCCAGCCTATCAAGATCCTGTTGAATTTTGTTTCTGTTTTCTAAGGTATTAGCAATCCCTCCCAATTTTGTATCATCTGCAAATTTGATAAGCATTCCTTGCACCGCCTCATCTAAGTCATTACCAAAAATGTTGAAGAGCAGTGGACCCAGGACCAAGCCCTGCGGAACCCCACTCATTACTGCCCCTCAGTTTGAGAAGGAACCATTGATAAGCACTCTTTGAGTACGATTCTGGAGCCAACTGTGAATCCATCCGATTAGTTGTTCCATCCAGCCTACATTTAGCTAGTTTGGTAATCAGAATATCACGGGGCACTTTGTCAAAAGCTTTGCTGAAGTTGAGATATATTATGTCCACAGCATTCCCACAGTCTACCAGGGAGATTACCCAGTCAAAAAAAGAGATAAGATTAGTCTGATAGGATTTGTTCTTGATAAATCCATGTTGGCTTCTAGTAATCATTGCATTTGTTTCAAGGTGCTTACAGATTGACTGCTCCAGAATTTTCCCAGGGATCGATGTGAGGCTGACTGGTCTGTAGTTCCCTGGTTCCTCCTTTTTGCCGTTTTTAAAGATAGGGACAACATCAGCCTTCCTCCAGTCATCTGGCACTTCACCCATCCTCCATGATTTCGCAAAGACAGTAGTTCTGAGAGTTCATCAGCCAGTTCCTTTAATACTCTAGAATGCAGTTCATCTGGCCCTGTCGATTTGAACTCATTCAAAGTGATTAGGCGTTCCTTGACCATTCCTTGACCATTTATCTACCAGTTTTAAGCTACAATCCTGCCCCTTCAACTTCACATTTGCCAGGAGGATCATAGACCCTCTTTGGGGGGAAGACTGAGCACTTCTGCCTTTTCTTTGTCATCTGTTATCATTTGGCCATCCTCACGGAGCTGTCCCTTTGTCTTTTCAGGTACATCCATAGTAAGAAAGCTTTTTTAATGCTTTTGGCATCTCTCACTAACCTCAGCTCATTTTCAGCTTTAGCCTTCCTGATGCCATTCCTGTAATTCAGTGGTACCTGTTTGTACTCTTCCTTTGTGGCCTGGCCTTCTTCCCACTCCCTGTGTTACACTCAATTCTGAGGTTCGTACCGCTGGATGAGATCCCAATACTCAAACAACGCAAGACTCAAGGTTTCAAACCAAAGCTTTATTACGTTTGCAAACGGAGACTCACAGGCAGCTCTTGCCAGTCCAGTGAGGTCTGAAGTTACAGTTCTCACAAGCATAGATATATTCTTGTATCACTAGGCAGATTGCACAAAGCACACAGGTGGGAGTCTTGTCTTGGCCTGGTATAGTTACGCACAGCACCACAAGATGATACAAAATATGCGAGTCTTACTTGTTGTTCCAGTGTCGGCCTTCATCCCTTAACCCTTGCATGTCAGACAACTTAACATTGGCTTTTACTAAAGATCTTGCGTGTAACACCTGTATGCGTCCTTTTTTTGTTTTCAGGCCATCTCTAAGCTTTCTGTGAAGCCACATTGGCTTCTACTGCTGTCTTCTCCCTTTTTTCCTTGATGGAATTGTTTGCCATTATGCTTTCAGAATTTCCTTTTTCAGAAACTCCCACCTATCTTGGACTCCTTTTCTCATTAGGGTCACTTGTCACGGAACACTGGGAGGAAAGGTGGGGTATAAATAAACAAACAAATAAATAAACCAACCAACCCATTGTTCTGAATTTATTTAAATTGGCTTTCCTGAAGTCCAGGGTATGCGTATGGCTACCCTCAGCTTTTGCTTCCTTTAAAATCAAGAACTCTCCCCCACACTTCCCGTAACTGCCACTTCATCCACCAAGTCATCACTATTGGTTAGAATCAAGTCAGGGATAGCTGATCCTCTAGCTGCTTCCTCCACTTTCTGTAGGAGAAAGTTATCTTCAACACAAGTCAGGAATTTCTTAGAGGGGCCGTGTTTGACAGAATTTGTCTCCCAACAGATATCAGGGTGATTAAAGGCCCCCATTGCAAATGATACAATAGAACTGCAATAGTATAGTTTCTCAGAGACTGAGTTACAAACAAGGAGATCTCCATTTGGACAATCTGCTTTGCCGTAACCACACTAGATGGCCTTAAACAAGCTATTGGGGTTCATAGCTCTTGTGGACATATACAAAGTTCTGAACAACTTGAGTCCAGGGTACCTTAAGGACTGCCTGACCCCTTATCTCCCAGCTCGATCACTGATATTATCCAAAGGAGCACTGCTAATTGTCCCTTACATTAGAGATTCAGCTGGCCTAAACTACATTTAGTGTTGCTGGTTCTATGCGGTGGAACACTCTCTCAACAGAGATTTGTCAGGAATCTTTGCTTTCAGGGGATGACTTTCAGGTGTCTCCTGAGGACTTTTTTATGCCAAAAAGCCTATGCAGCTGTTTAAAATTTTCTTGAGTGGCCAGTCATTGTAATAGTTTTGTACTGCTTTTAATGTTTTTACATTTCACATTGCTGCATACCGTCCTGATACTTAAATACTTTTATAAATATAAATAAATCATCCTCTCAGTCTCAACACCCCATCTCTGTAATAGACAAACACTAAGTAGTATTAACTGCTGTAGTGTGCCTATGTATTGCTGACTTGCAGCCAATTTTGTAAAGTTCAGTTTGGATAAGGTGATAGGTTTCGCAGGTTCTGCAGCATCGCAAGAGAAGAGCGTGGTATAGAAGGAAGAGTTCAGACTGTAGAATGCTGCCAACAGTCTTCTGATTGTTTAAAGTAGAGCATGTAAAGCTATTTTCTAGTGAAGATGTATTATATATATCTGTTGTCTAAGCACAGGCTTCTTGAAGCAGCTTTTCAAAAAAAATTCCTTTACTGACACTCCACCTTTTTTTTTAAACAACTAGGTGCCTTGTCCACATTTTGGAGGAAACAACAGTAAAGTATTCAAAGATACGACCTTTTCATGTTCATTGTCAGCTAGACTTGTGCAGGCATGAAGTTCGTTATGGCTGTTCACGGGATGACGAGTGTTTCTATGCCCATAGCCTTGTAGAGCTCAAAGTGTGGATAATGCAGAGTAAGACAGGTACGTCTAGTGCACTAATGGGTACTAAAATGCCTCTGTGTAGGGACAGTGTATTTTTTATAATCCCAGAATTATTGCAGCCTGTCTTTGGAACTAGAGAGAGGCCTTCCCGCTCAGACTCCCGGGGGATGTAAAACGTGACACAACTTCATGACAATCAGAGCTGGCACCAGGCATGACTAGACCCTTGGGCACCAGCTTGCCCCGGGTCCCTAGCCCAACCCCTCCATACAAGTTGTGTGGGGCTAATAAGCCTGCCCATGCATCCCACCTACCTCTCCTGTCCCTGTGAATGACATGTGTGTTGAGCGTGCATGCCCAACATCAGGCAAGATGGTGTGTGTGGGGGTGTCAGCCCCTTAGGGAAGCCCCCATCGCCATCTTGGTTGATGGCAGGCATGCGCACACATCATTTACAAGGGCAGGAGAGGTAGGTGGGACATGCATGCGGGCTTATTGAAGGCTATGTGCTGTCTGTTTTGGAGGGGTGCCTGGGAGCTCCCTCTCCATGAACTGTGGCAGTGTTGGAAGCTGAAGCTGCCACGGATTGTGGAAGGGGACTGCTACTCTCCTATCCTAAGGAGGGGCCCTTCAGGGGCCCTCGGCCAGGGCCTGACCTGGCCACCCTCTGACGCTGGCCCTGACGACAATGACAACAGTTCCATAGCAGCTACATCCCTTAAATGGATGTTTGTGAAACATAATTGCTTTTAAAACAAGAAGTACGTAAGACTACAGCTGAATGTCAAGAAGACTAAAGTAATGACAACAGAAGAATTATGTAACATAAAAGTTGATAATGGGGACATTGAACTTGTCAAGGATTATCAATACCTTGACACAGTCATTAACCAAAATGGAGACAATAGTCAAGAAATCAGAAGGAAGTTATAGGACTGGGGAGCGTAGCTATGAGAGAACTAGAAAAGGTCCTCAAGTACAAAGATGTATTGCTGAACACCAAAGTCAGGATCATTCAGGTCATGGTATTCCTGGTCTCTATGTATGGATGTGAAAGTTGGACAATGAAAAAAGTGGATAAGAGGAAAAATCCACTCATTTGAAATGTGGTGTTGGAGGAGAGCTTTGCAGATACCATGGACCGCAAGAAAGACAAATAATTGGGTGTTAGAACAAATTAAACCCAAACTATCACTAGAAGCTAAAATGATGAAACTGAGGTTTTCATACTTTTTAATGAGAAGACATGATTCACTAGAAAAGCTAATGATGTTGGGAAAAACAGAAGGGAGTAGAAAAAGAGGAACAAGAGATGGATTGATTCCATAAAGGAAGCCACAGACCTGAACGTGCAAGGTCTGAACTGGGTGGTTTACAACAAATGCTATTGGAGTTTGCTGATTCATAGGGTTGCCATAAGTCATAATCGACTTGAAGGCACGTAACACACACATGCAAGAGCCTTATGATGGCCTTATGTGCTTTTTAGTAGTTATGCTTTTGGCATTTTTTAGGATGCAGTCCTGTGCATGGTTACCTGGGAGGAAGCCCCACTGAACGTAGAGGGACTTGCTTCAGAATAAACATGCATAGGCTTGTGCTACTAGTCAGAAAGGTTTCCTGATTCATGAAGATTCTAGTGGCACAAATCCAAACAGCCATTTTCTTGCCATGACCCCACTAACGCTGGTGACGTTTGAAAATATACTTGCTAGTTTTCAGATCGCCTTGATAGTTCTGAAGACTAAACTTTCTCCAAACGATCGTTACTTGAGTGCAAAAGTTGTCTTAAAACGATTCAGTCTTTTACAAAGTCAACCTCTATGTAGAATCAGCTTCCTGTTTTTGTGAATGAGCTGTTACTGCAGTCCTATGGAACTGGTAGTAAAGGCCATTGAAAATAATGGGATTTAGTAATAAATGTGTGTAGGATTGCTCTGGCAACATATTTATATATATTTATATTTAAAACTTTAAAAAAATGTTAACTACCAATATTGAAATATTCATAAAATATCAGTATCTGTACTGCTTGTGCAATGGTTAGCAGCATCACAATTGCCTAAAATGCATGTCTCCCTCACCTCAGGTATTTCTCATGAGGCTGTTGTTCAAGAATCAAAAAAATATCGGCAGAATATGGAGTCTAATGCACTTGGAACACAGGTATTTTCTCCAGATTGCCTCATGCAGCAACCAGCATATGGCTTGCAAAACAACAAAAGATTGTAGCTCAGTAGTAGCTCACCTGAGAGCCAGTGTGGTGTAGTGGTTAAAGTGTTGGACTACGACCTGGGAGACCAGGGTTCGAATCCCCACACAGCCATGAAGCTCACTAGGTGACCTTGGGCCAGTCACTGCCTCTCAGCCTCAGAGGAAGGCAGTGGTAAATCACCTCTCAATACCGCTTACCATGAAAACCCTGTTCATGGGGTCGCCATAAGTCGGGGTCGACTTGAAGGCAGTCCATTTTCATTTCAGTAGCTCACCTACTTTGCATGCAAAAGGTCTCCGGTTCAATCCCGTGTGCTGCTAATTTAAAAAAAGGATCAGATAGCAGGAACTGGAGAAAGATCCTTCTCTGCCTGACATCGTGGAGATCCACGGCTGCCCAGAGTTGACTATACTGGGATAGATGGGCAGATCTCATAAACTAAGTAGGCAGCTTCCAATTACGGGGAAGAGCCATAGCTGCGTGGTAGAGCAACTGCTTTGCATGCATAAGGTCCCTCTTTCAATCCCCAACATCTTTGGGTAGGGCTGGGAACATCCCCTGTCTGAACCCTAGAATACTGCTGCCAGTGTGTGTAGACAGTAGAGCTAGATGGACCTAATAGCCTAATTCAGCACAAGGCAGCTTTCTATGTGTTTTATGTTTCTGTGTAATATGATTGGCTAAGTGTTGCATTGCTCCACAACACCTTGAACTCCAGAGTCCTTCAGCAGAAAGAAAGGTGGTGGATCCTACAGTTATCTGAGGCATCAACTTCTAGCTGCTGCTACTCCTTGCCATGCCTGTCAAGCGTTGCTTTTGGGCTGTGGAATTTCTTTCCTAATGTTGACGCTTGATAGACAAAAATACACTGAAGTTTATTATCCATGTCAGAGCAGCCCATGCATCTTCCCCATGCATCTATTGGGCCTCTAAGCCAGCCTTTCCCAACCAGTGTGCCTCCAGATGTTGTTGGACAGCAACTCCCATCAGCCTTAGCCAGCATTGCCAATGGCCAGGAAAGATGGGAATTGTAGTACAGCAGCATCTGGAGGCACACTGGTTGGGAAAGGCTGCTCTAAGGCTATAAGTGAACCAGTAGTGTTGCCGGCCAGCTCCAGTGAGGTAATCTCTGGCTTAGCCCTTGTTTGGGCCTTAAGATCGATCCTCTGTTCTAAACTTGCAGGATCTCTGTGCCTTACTGTGTGGTGGTCTGAAAGAAAAGATTCAGATGTGCCTTTTTGGAAGCGTTAAAGCTTGTCACTTCTTGCGTCTCAGGTTGAGGAAAGCTGCACCAAGGCAGATTTTTTAAAAAAATTAATCCATTCAGTTGCAAATAAGCTAGCCAATAGGATTTAATACACTGGACTTCTACGTTGTATTGTTAGCCATGCCTAGGAAACTCCCCATAGTTTGAAAAACCCCAGTTCAAAGTCCTCTTTCCCCAAACAAACCTGCCCAGACCTTGAGATTGTCATCTGAGGCCCCTTCTCTGCGTGCCACCCACTGAGGGAGTTCCGAAGGGTGGCAACAATAGAAAGGGTCTTTTCTACAGTAGCTCCCTGTCTATGAAGTGCTGTCTTTATGGAGGTCTGCCTAGTGTCAATTTACTCATCGTTTCAACACCAGGCAAAGATGTTTTTGTTTTCCCAGGCATTTCAGCAGCACGAGTGATTGGATGTTTTTATTCTGGTTATGTTTTTTAAATGTTACAAGTATTTTTATTTTACTTGCATTGTAAATTGCTTCAGGGCATTTTGTAGTGGGAAGCGCTATATAAATTTAATAAACCTCTTGAGAGTACAGGCTGGATCCTGTTTTATAATTTATGTTCTGAGGTAAAATGTTAACATCAATAATTTCAATAAAAGTTGATCACAACAGTTCACCCATCCGGATTCAAATACAGAACCTCACTTAATCCAGGTAATTTATTAACTGCCTTGAACGGAACTGATTATTTAATGTAGTAGGAGCAAACTCCTAGTCTTGTAGCAGCAAATGGGTCTAGTCTGTTTACTTATTTAAAATACTTTTGGAGAAAAAAATCCAAAGCCGCTTCTAAGAAATAACGACAATAGCAATAGATTGTAAAAAGAACAAGCAGACGGCAGAAAAAATTAAATTACAGTAAAAAAAATTTTTAGATCTTAAAAGGAAAGTCAATAAAATCAACTGTCAGAATCCAATAGGAAGACGTAAAGGTCTTAATATGTTGTCAGAACGATAAAATTGTTGGTGCCTGCAGGAGAGGCATTCTGTAAATGGAGCACCACCACTGAAAAGACAGTCTCCTTGGTTGCCCCTTGTTTAATCTCCCCTGGTGGAGGCACTTAGAGAAGTAGCTGCTAAGTTTTAGGCGGGTTCATATTGGGGAAAAAAGGGTATTTTATGCCTATTTCCTTTATTTGTGAATACTTAGGGGATGTGGAACTGTTACTGCAAACCTAACCTCTCTTGTTCTTGGTTTTGTTTCAAGACTCTCAGCAACCAAGTGAAGCACGGCTCCCTGAATTTGAAAATGAAGTTTGTGTGTGCTCAGTGCTGGAGAAATGGCCAAGTTAGTGAGCCAGACAAAAACAAAAAATACTGTAGCGCAAAAGCAAGGCACCCGTAAGTCATGTGACTTGCAAAGTTACTCTTTTGGATGTTTGTTGGAATGCTCTTAGGATGGGGGACCATTAGCTTGGGAATGATATCTTTTAGGTGGAATTTTCTTTTCCCTTGTTACAAAGTGTGACAGTGATGCTCTCCTCACTAGTTAAAAATATCCCAGTTGTCTGCTAGGCTTGAGTGTGGCTAATCTTATTAAAACTGTAAAATAGAGACTCGGTTCACATGTAACACCAAGCCAAACCATGAACTTGTAACCAAGGTTTGTTCTTTACAGCTTGTGCTTTGTCTAGAGTGAAGTAGACCTTGAGCCCGGGTTCAGATTACATGCTAAGCCAAACCATGGCTCGTTTCACAGCAGCAGCAAGACCAAAGTAGGAGCAAAACTCCTTTAATGTGTCAGAGAACCCACATGTTTGTGCTAAGCCATAGTTTGGCTTAGTGACTCAGTTTGCATGTGTTATGTTCTGAAAGTATAAATTTAGGGGTTTTATTTGCCTTCTGGTCTTGTAAGGCCAATAATGGCAGCTACAAGGTTGGAAGAAAATCCACTGGTACAAATGGAATATCAGTTGCCCAACCGTTCTCTCTTTGTTTCAAGATTTTTTCTTTGAGGAAGTGATAAAAAAATGTCACTAAGTGTTCTCATTTATGTGGGGTGTTCTTGCTACCCACCCTAAGCAAATCCATGTTTTACTATTTTTTTATTGGGTGCTTCCAGACAGACTGATCTTTTTGTGTGTGTGTGTGTTTGAATCTGGGCTTTTCTGCAGACAAGGCGTGTGCTCTTCCTCCAAGATATCCCTATTCTTCAAAGTAGTTCTTCAAACAAGTGCTATTTAGAAGTTGAACGATAGTTATGTAAAATAAAAAGTACAGGTAGTTGGCCCATAAGAAAAAATCCTTTTAGTGCCGTAGTGGGTAAGCTTTTGAGTTTCCAAGAACACTTCGTGATGCTAGATGGTAAATAAAATGGTTGGCAGGTGGGGAGGAGAGAGGAAAAAACTTGGCTGATGGAATCTACATCTGGTCTCTAGACTGTAGTCTACATCTAGACCATGGACTCTACATCTGGTCACAGTCTCAAGATGGAATTTTGGAGGAGGTAGGAGACACTCAAATGAAACTCTGTTAGATATCATCTGCATAGAACACAGAGCACACAGGTTCTTTGTTTTGTGCCAGTGGTGTCCCCCCCCCCCGAAACAGGTTGGCATTGCATGGGCCATGAGCGTAGAAATTTCTTTAGTGGGAGTGTGGGCATCTTGACAAATGCTTTTCTCACTGAAAGGGACCTTGAGAGTGTTTGATCCCATGAGCATGTTGTGCAATGCTTGATGTAAACAAGTAAGGCATATAGCAACTACTCAGGTCTAAAATTCTGGCATGAGTTTCCTTCTGGCACAGGCATGCTGTGCAACTTCAGCAGTCATTTCCCTGATTAGCCTTGTCCTTTTTCAGGTGGACCAAAGATCGCCGAGTGATGCTGGTAATGTCGAACGAGCGTAAGAAGTGGAATACAATTCGTCCACTTCCCACAAAGAAGCAAGTGCCTTTGCAGTTTGATGTAAGCATGTCTTTAAAATCATGGTTTGGGTTTCCCCACCTGTGCTCCTAATGGTGCTAGTGTAAGTTTTTTGGGCACAGAAAACCTAGTTACTTGTGGGAATATTTAATCTTGTAATTTTACATTTAAAACATTTCACAACTGTGTACGTTTTTTAAAAAATTAACTGCTGGAATTGGCAGGGCATTCTGGTAACTTGCATCCTGTCTTTTCTCCAAGAAGCTCAGGATGATGAACAAAGAGTTGGTGTGTGTGTGTGTGTGGGGGGGGTGTCATCTTATATTTACAACCACCCTGTGAAGTTGATGACTGGTGCCAGTTTATTCTAGTCATCTTTATGGCTGAGTGGATACTTGAATCCAGGTCTCCTCAAAGCCCTAATACTCTAACCCAGGGTGGGGAATTCTTCCTTTCCCCCCACCCCTGGTCAATCACCTGACATGATTATGACATCAGGTGACACCTTAAAAGAGGCTTTTGAAGTCTGTTTGCAAGTGATTTCAATACACACTGTTTGGAGTTCAAAATGATGGCAGCCACACCCTTACCTGCCTCACATCTGATGTCACATATGGCATCAGGGGTGCGGCAGCTGGGTGTGGTTTGGGGAAAATGGCCTCGCTAGCCAAATCACAACCGCTGCCGGGCCTAATTATTCCAGCAGGCTGGAGGTTTCACACCTCTGCTCTAAACCCTTCACTACACTGGCTGTCTTTAGAATGGACTGGAAGATTCCAGACATGGCTTCAGGTCAAGGTTGCTCTGCTGATCCTTCAAAATCAGTAAAAGAGATGGGCACAGTCCTGCAGACACAAGTGTTGCTCCAAACCACTATGTGATTTGGCAAGAGGGGGGCTAAAGAGGGAAGGGATCCCTGACTCTTACGATGTTTTCAAACAGTTCTGCCATGTGTTTTCTTTTTAGAGTTTTTATTGTCTTATATTGCATTGTATTGTAGTTTTTGATTGTATTGTACACTTGCTTTCATTTTCATGTATACATGCTATATGTTGGTGCGCATGGAATGCGGGACTGTGGTTGTCGTGTAGACCTGAATTGGATGAGTGGATGTTTGTATGACTGTATGTTGTGAGTGTGCGTGTATTTTTATTTTATTTTAATTTTATTTTATTATGTGCCTGGGCGGGAGGATAGGGTATTGGGAGGGGGGACCAGAGGGGGCCCCTGTTAGCGTAGTGACGGGTAATGGGAGATATGGTGATGTGAGGAGGACATGCCAGTTGAGGGGAACTCGGCCCAGACAATTGGTGGCTGTACCGTGTTCTGGTCCTCCCCACATCCACAGGATTGCTGGTAGTTCTATCAGCCAGCTCTCGGATCTCCAGTTGCTGCTGCTTAATGCCAGATCGGTAAATAATAAAGTTTCCCTCATCCATGATTTAATTGTGGATGAGGCGGCCGATCTGGCATTTATTACCGAGACCTGGGTGAGCGATCTGGGAGGCATTAATCTTTCCCAGCTGTGCCCACCTGGGTACTTGGTTCAGCATCTGGGTAGATCCGAGGGTCGGGGAGGGGGAATCGCTGTGGTCTATAGAAGTTCCATCCCTCTTGTTAGGCACCCTATCCAGGTAGCTAATGGTCTGGAGTGTCTTCATATTACGTTGGGTCAGCGAGACAGACTGGGAATACTGCTGGTGTACCGTCCACCCTGCTGCCCAACAGCCTCCCTAACTGAGCTGACGGAGGTGGTCTCGGGTTTGGTGTTGCGATCCCCCAAATTTATGGTATTGGGGGATCTCAACATTCATGCCGAGGCCGCTTTGTCTGGGGCGGCTCAGGACTTCATGGCCTTCATGACAGCCATGGGGCTGTCTCAATTTGTTACTGGCCCTACGCATATTTCGGGGCACACTCTAGACTTAATTTTTGCTACTGGAGCAGGGGATGGTGATCTGGGAGTGAGGGATTTTACATCTATTCCTCTGTCATGGACAGATCATCGCCTATTGAGGTGTAGGCTCACAATGTTTTCTCCCCTCTGCAAGGGTGGAGGAGCAATTAAGATGGTCCGTCCCCGGAGACTAATGAATCCTGAAGGTTTTCAGAAGGCTCTGGGGAGTTTTCCGGCTGATAAAACTGACGCTCCTGTCGAAACCCTGGTCAATCTGTGGAATACGGAAATGACCCGGGCAGTTGACACGATCGCCCCGGTGCGCCCTCTCCTCTGCAGAGCTCAATTGGCTCCGTGGTTTACCCCGGAGCTAAGAGTGATGAAGCAAGAAAGGAGACGGCTTGAGTGCAAATGGAGACGAACTCCCGACAGCTGTGGTCTTGCACTTGTGAAGGTCTCTACCAAGCTCTATGTGAAGGCGGTGAGGGCAGCGAAGAAGCAGTACTTTGCTGCCTCCATTCAGTCATCTTCTAACTGCCCAGCGGAACTTTATAAGGTTGTTCGGGGACTTTTACACTCTGGTCCTCAGAACGCAATAACACCATCAACAGCCCGCTGTAATGAGTTTGCGAGACACTTCCAATATAAGATCACGAACATCCGCCAGGACCTCGACTCCAATATTGTAGCAGTTGAGCCTAATGAGGTGTCCGGAGCACAGTCCCATCCTGTTTTATTGGATGAATTTCAGTTGGTACAGCTCGAGGATGTGGACAAGGTGCTTGGACAGGTGCGGGCGACCACTTCTGCTCTGGATCCTTGCCCCTCATGGCTAATAAAAGCTAGCAGGAACGGAACAGCTGGATGGGCCAAGGAGGTGATCAATGCCTCTTTACGAGAGGGAGTGGTGCCACCCTGCCTGAAACAGGCGGTGGTGAGACCGCTCCTAAACCCTCCTTGGACCCTGAAAATCTTGACAACTATAGACCGGTAGCAAATGTTCCCTTCCTGGGCAAGGTTTTAGAGCGTGTGGTCGCCCGCCAGCTCCAGGCTCTCTTGGATGAAACTGATTATCTGGATCCATGTCAATCGGGCTTTCGGCCGGGGTTTGGTACAGAAACAGCCTTGGTCGCCCTGTATGATGACCTCTGTCGGGAGAAAGACAGAGGGAGTGTAACTCTGTTGGTTCTCCTTGATCTCTCAGCGGCTTTTGATACCATCGACCATGGTATCCTTCTGGGATGTCTTGTGGACTTAGGAGTTGGAGGCACTGCTTGGCAGTGGCTGTGCTCCTACCTCGAGAATCGTCTCCAGAAGTTGGTGCTTGGGGAACATTACTCAAGTCCCTGGATACTCCAATATGGGGTCCCACAGGGTTCAGTTCTGTCCCCCATGCTCTTTAATATCTATATGAAGCCGCTGGGTGAGGTCATAAGGAGATTTGGAGTGCGTTTCCAGCAATATGCTGATGATACGCAGCTCTACTTCTCCTTTTCATCTTCTTCAGGTGAGGCTGTTAGTGTACTAAACCGCTGCCTGGCCGCGATAATGGACTGGATGAGAGCTAACAAACTGAGACTTAATCCTGACAAGACTGAGATGCTGTTGGTGGGGGGGCTCTCTACCCAGATAGTTGATGTCCGACCTGCCCTAGATGGGGTTACACTCCCCCTAAAGGAGCAGGTCCGTAGTTTGGGGGTCTTATTAGATCCGCTCTTGTCACTGGAGGCTCAAGTAGCCTCGGTGGCACGGAACGCGTTCTACCAGCTTCGGCTGGTAGCCCAACTACGACCCTATCTGGATAGGGAGAACCTCGCCACAGTTATCCATGCTCTGGTAACCTCTAGATTGGACTACTGTAACGCACTCTACGTAGGGTTACCTTTGAAGACGGTTCGGAAACTTCAGCTGGTGCAGAATGCTGCGGCCAGAGTTCTTACTGGGACTAAAAAATTTGATCATGTAACACCTGTCCTGGCCCAGCTGCACTGGCTACCAATATGTTTCCGGGCCAGATTCAAAGTGTTGGTTCTTACCTATAAAGCCCTTAACGGCATCGGACCGCAATACCTGGCGGAACGCCTCTCCCGCTATGTACCTACCCGGTTGCTGCGCTCGACGTCGAAGGCCCTTCTCCGTGTCCCAACACATAGGGAGGCACGGAGAACGATGACTAGAGCTAGGGCCTTCTCAGTGGTGGCCCCCGAATTATGGAACGCCCTCCCTGATGAGATACGCCTGGCGCCATCTCTGTTATCTTTTCGGCGCCAGGTAAAGACCTACCTCTTTGCCCAGGCATTTTAAAAATTTAAAAATTTGAATTTAAATTTGAAAAATTTTTAATTATGTTTTATTGTGTATTGTATTTACATCCACTTGTATTTTAACCTGTTTTATTATGCTGTACACCGCCCTGGGAGCTTATCGCTATAGGGCGGTTTAAAAATGTAATAAAATTAATTAAAAAAATAAAAATAAATAAATATTTGTTATTTGTATTAGTATTAAGAGCGGTATATAAATATGCAGTATATAAATATATGAGACAAATAAAGCCAATACCCATCTGTGCAAATGGACATTGCACCCAGTTTCATCTTCTGTAATTATCTTTCCCCTGGTGTACGTGTGTGAGGGGGAGAGCACTAGCTTTCAGATCCCTTCTCTGAATGCAGCTTAACTGACCGCAACCATTCTTTCTTATCTAGCTGTGTAATCATATTGCATCAGGCAAGAAATGTCTGTATGTTGGAAACTGCTCCTTTGCGCACAGCCATGAAGAGCGAGAAATGTGGACTTACATGAAGGAGAATGGCAGTAAGTACACTTTATGCATAAAGGCGTTGTGTAAAGCTGTTAGCATTCTGATAGCCTTTACCTGCCATCGAGTGTGGGTTTTCCTTGTTTATCTGCCTTGATTTTGTTATGTATATGAGCGTGGCTGGATAATACTCCAAAATTCCCAGTTCAGTGCCATGAAAACCCAATTTCCATGCTTTGATTTTAGGCTATACGCTTAAAAGACCATCTCTGTAAGCTAATTACCATGGCATCTTAATGTTTTCAGTATTTTGGCTTTGTCAGAACCTAGAATATTTCAGCAAGTGAGGCGAAACTGGGCCAGAGCCTGACACTGATTTTATGCCTTCGGTGTTAAATATTACCTTTGTAGTCCCTTTAGTGTGTGTTGTATTTTATGTATTTTAATTGTATTTTATGTATTTTAATTTTAATGTTTTTGTGATTTTACTGTTTACAATTTTATTATGTACATGTTTGATTTTTTTGTAAGCTCCCCTGAGTGCCCTATTATAGGGTAGAAGGGTGGGATAGAAATATTTTAAATAAATAAATAAAATAAACAAGGAATAGATGTGATCTGCCAGTTCATCTGTGGGACTGCAACAGACTTCTGCATAGTAATGATGCTCTGCAGTCTCTGTGTGGATCCTTCTGCAAATCTCTTGGGCAATCGTGCAAAGCATCTGTGGCTGTCTGTGCCTTCGGGTATACTCGGCACCCTTTTTACATCATTGAGAACCAAAAAGAAAAGAAAAACGAATAGCAAAAGTGGCAGGAACTTCTGGTGTATTTTCTTATTGCAAAACCACCTCGCTTTCCCCCCTACGTATAAATCGCATTCTGTGTGTACTTGCTTTAACTATGCAAGTAAGCAGAGCAGGTCAGATTCTGCACATACGGCATTCTTGCTTGGATCCCAGAAGATGAGGTCTTGTGTCTCAAAACAATTTTCAGAAAGCTGTTGTTTGCATTGGGTCAGTTCACTGTGAAATGAAATCAAAATCATCTGTGGATGGATGGGCTACTCTGTGCCACCTAGATAACTGCAGTATGAGTTGTATTTGGTGAAAGCAAAGTGGGGTGAGAGCAAGTTGAGCTGGAAGGTCCTTGGTGCCTTCCATTCCATGGCAGCCATGCCAGGCATTCCTTTCTTCCTCCACTGGGTTGCTTAGAAAACATTTGAGTCCCTGTGGCCTGTTTTCCAAAGGAAAGCTTTGCCCTGAAGCTGAATGACAGGCCTTAAGTTTGCATGCCAGAAGTACATTGCCATGATTAGGGGCCTTAACCTTGTTCTTTTTAGCGATACTATGATTTATTTATGAGTTTAATATTGGTCTGTTCAGTTTACTTGCTCATATCTTAATTGCTGCAGATTTATTTTAGTTCTTCTCTCACTTAGTTCAAGACATGGAGCAGCTGTATGAAATGTGGCTCAAGAGCCAAAAGCCGGAAAAGGGGGAGGATCCAGCTGCTCAAGCAAACAAGGAAAACGGGAAGCAAATTCACATGCCGACAGATTATGCTGAAGTTACGGTAAGATGTGAAGAGCCGGCAATCACCTTGGATTCTTTCTTTGTGCTTGTTAAGGGTTCTCTTGCCGTGGTCCCAGAAAAATGGAGGAGCAAAAGAGATGAAAAATGAGAGATCTGTGATCAGGGTAGAGGTCTGAAATGGGAGACGTCTGTTTCAAGTGGATGGGTCCCATTTGCCAGTCCAGAACCTGCTCCTGCACATATTCCAGTGAAACAAAGGGAAATCTTGCCAAGAGCACAATTGTGCTGAAGCCCAGGTTTGCACGTTATCTGCAAATCTTGCACAGGAAAAATTCACTATAGGCTGTTCTCTGTAGTTCTTTAGTGTTATCATGGCTTTTCCTCAAACTAATCTCCATATTTCTATTGAGCTTAACTAATACACCTAGCCTAGCACAATCCACTTGTACAAACCTTTGCATTTTTTAAAAAGCTACCAGCAAGGTAAGTGGCTTTCATTACCAACTTTGTTGTTGCAATGTGCATTCATTGATCAAGCCCCTATTGGAATCAGCACAGAGATATGGGCAGAGTTTGCTCTGTACAGAGGCTCTACAGTAGGAGTGTGAAACCACAGGCCCAGGGTCTGAAAGCACCCCTCCGGGCCTGTCTGTATCTGGCCCTTGGGACTCTCTCTAGACTACAACTCTTGCCAGCTATGCTCCGCACCCTTGAGTATTTCTGCCTGGCTGGAATGTGTCCTTGACTTGTGATAATGCTTTGTTTGCTTGGATGGAGAGAAATAAGTGTGTGCGTGTGTGTGTAGAGGCCTCTGGCTTCTGTGTCTGTGGTTGAAATGCAGTCAACAAAGGTAAGAGTTTCATCCATTGCTTCACCCATTTTTCCCTCTGGCCCTGCCCACTTGAGTGCAGACCCCCAAAGGCTGCAGGCCTCTTGGGCACCATGCTCCTCTTCCCTCTCTCCCACCCTTTCCATCAGCTCTACCTCAATTGGGGCTGGCAAAGGACAGACCTAAGGGTCTGTCAGTGGGACTACCCTTGTTTCTTTGCTGTTTTCCTCACTTTCAAATCCCCCTGGGTCATTCTCGGAGAAATGCCCTGTGTGGTGCCACGGGTAACCCAGATTCTTCATAAAGGAAAGCCAAGTGTCTGCCTGTCTAATCCATGCGTTTATGAACCAGGTGGACTTCCATTGCTGGATGTGTGGGAAGAACTGTAACAGTGAGAAACAATGGCAAGGCCACATTTCCTCCGAAAAGCATAAAGAGAAAGTATTCCACACAGAAGATGACCAAAACTGCTGGCAGCATCGCTTTCCAACTGGCTATTTCAGCATTTGTGATAGGTAGGTGCCTTTTGACTGCTTGGTATTATCTAGTCAGAAAAGAGCCAGCCATGGAATTGCCTCCCAAAGGAGACAGTGATGGCCACCAATTTGGGTGCTTTAAAAGAGGATTAGACAAATTAGTGGAAGATAAGGCTATGAGCATCTATTGGCCGTGATGGCTATGTTCTGCCTCCGCTGTTGGAGGCAGCCTGCTTCTGAATATCAGTTGCTGGAAACTGCTGGAGGGGAGAGTGCTGGTGTGCTCAGGCCTTGCTTGCATGCATCCCACTGGCATCTGGTTGGCCACTGTGAGAAAAGGATGCTGGACCAAGTGGGCCACTGGCCTGATCCAGCAGGCTGTTCTTATATTCTTAGCTGTCAAGTAGATTAGGAGTGAGGAAGCTGCAGCCCTCCAGATGTTGTTGGACTCTAACTCCCATCAGCCAGCATGGTTGATTGGCAGGAATGATGGAAGTTGGAGTCCAAGGGCATCTGGAGAGCCCCAGGTTCCCTATCCCTGCAATACATCCAGTTTCCAGTTTTTTGCATAGCAGATATGCAGTTGTTAATCCACTTTATTACATGTGGTTATAAATACCTTCCCCGCAACAGAAGACGAGGGAAGATCTCATTTTGTTTGGTACTTAAGAGAAGGCAGTTGTTCCCCCTTTACAACTGTGTTTCGTATATGGAATGAAGCTGAATGGCTGTGTCATGTTGGATATTGCTTGTGCGATGAGTGACATCCTTTCCCCAACTTGCTTTTGTAATTTTGTGACCTTTTTTAAATTGGAAAAAAAATAGTATCATACTTAACACTGCAGACGCTGAGCGCTTACTAGAATAACACTGAGGCACTGAAAAAGCTGTAACCAGCAAGGCTCTTCCTTCTCCCTGCATCAGTAGTCCTGCCAATTTGTGCACTACTTAAAGCATTTTCTCTGTTTTAAGGTTGGAGCGTGTGCAGGTGAGACTGGTAGATGGCACACAGCCTTTTTCTCCCAATAAACTGGCAGCTGGAGAACAGAGGTTTTATGTACAGTTCTAAGCTAAGATTCTCAGAATCCCCAAGGCCATACAGCAGGAGTAGCGAACCTGTGGCCCTCCAGATGTTGCTGGACTACATTTCCCATCATTCCTGACTTCTGGCCATGCTGGTTGGGGCTAGTGGGAGCTGGAGTCCCAGCATCTGGAAGGCCACAGGCTTCCCTACCCCACCACCATTCTGAGTCCAACTATGCAACCCCACCACCATTTTCAGTTATGCGTTTGTACAGGAATGGTTGTATCATGCAGCAGGCTAAAGCAGACTGCATCAAGTGACAGAATTGAGGGAGCTAGGTGGAGACAGGTATTGATGAGTGATGAGTAACAGCAAGACTTCTTGAGATGTTGGTCCTAGCCTGGGGGTAAGGAGGGGCATTTGGCGCTCTGCTTTATGCAGCAAAAGGTCTTAGTCCAGCACTGTGTGAGTAGGATGCATTACTCCTTTTTGCTTTTTTTTTTTAAATAGATATATGGCTGGTACTTGTGTTGAGGGGAACAACTGTAAATTTGCACATGGACCCGCTGAGCTCCGTGAATGGGAGGAACGGAGACACGTCCTAAGAATGAAGCTCAGCAAAGCCAGAAAAGACCACTTGATTGCTCCAAACGATAATGACTTTGGAAAATATAGTTTTTTGTTTAAAGATTTAAACTAACACCATAACAATGCATTTGTGTTGCCAGAAGGAAGCATAAAATCAGAATTTGACAATAATCAAAAGCATGTGACAGAAGCTGCAGATTTTCTGCTTTTATTGGCCTGTATTGTTCCTCCTGAAGAACAAAATGTAGTAGATGTGTAGGGGGGGGGAGTCAGCAGGCCTGTCTGTGCTCTAATGAAACAGAATGGTGAAGTAATAATAAAAACACAGCCTGAAGTCTTACGTGCTTATTCGCCTTCTGTTGGACAGAAGAAAGTTGGAAAATAATGGGAAGGGTGGTATTGTAATGCCTAGGAAGCCCCTAGTGTTGGTCCTTCAGCTGAAAACATTTTAAGGTAAGCTTCTAAAAACAGATGTCTTGGGCTCAGAAGAAAATGATGGATGAAAATTCTTCAGATGTTTTAATGGAGAGGATTTGTTTAAAACGAGTTTGCTATTTATCTCTATGTAGGTTGCTATAATAAAAGGATTTTCTTATTAAAAAAAGATTTTAAGCAAAATAACCATTTAACTACAATATATGTTGAATGGGGTATTTTTCTCTATTTGTATGTTTCAATATAACTTGCTGAAAAGGATCTTGGAAGAAAGACACGTATTACTTTTTTGAAAATCAAGTAGTTAAAAATTCTGTTTCTTGGTCTTTGCTGTTTAAATGATGATTTTGAAAGATTCCACTTGTATGTCAGTATTGTGTATTGTATGGACCAATATTGCCTGTAATAAAGATAACTTTACATAAAGACCTTTCCTAAACATATCTTCAGACATCCGGCAGGGTTGCTAATATTTGCGTTTACAAAAGGTTTAAGACGAGTCATTCCAAAAGGCACAGACACCTTCCTGGTTGTATGTAATCCGAGTAGAATATGTACATCATCAAAGTCCCCATACTCTAATCCCACACAGCTCCCACTACTATCTAAAACAGGAATGGGGAGCCTGTGCCTGTCCAGATATTCTCTCAGTCCCATCAGCATGACCAGTGGTCAGGGGTGATGGGAGTTGGGAAACATCTGGAGTGTTGCAGATTGCCAATTCCTGATCTAAGGTGAGTTGGCCAAATGATGTGGTTTCTTCTCAAGCTAGCGTAAACAGAACGCTTTCTATGCTGATCTTTCTGTTAAAGACACACAAGGTCATGAAGTGGTGAGTTGTGCACCTGTCCTACAGAGGCCTGATCCTTTTATGATCCCCAATACTGACTCCCAGCACCCTTGTTAAGCAGCATTGACTGTAAATGTTTGATCACTGATGGCATCTTAAGGCTGTACTGTTGCTGCTCTATACTTGTTAGATTTCGTTCCTGAAGAGTGGGCATTGACCAGAACCCCCTACCCTTAAAACATCTGAGCAGCACTTCAGTAAAGCCATCTCCACATCAAGTGCAGAGAACAGGGGTAGAGGTTTCCTTGATATCTATGCCCTTCTCCCCCCCACCCCAAAATGTTCAGGAACTCCTACTGCAGATTCACCAGAGGCTATAAATCAACACATTCACTGCATCAGCAAACTGATTCATTCAAGCATAGTCAGTTGGCATAACATCCTCCTGCTGCTGGAATGCTTTTGATACAGCAGCTTCAATGCTGGCTTGGGTTCTCAGATATCCTTCTCAGCAAAGAGCTGTTGTACATTTCTCACCAGAGCATCGTAAGGAAAGTGAAAATCTGAATTTTTTGCTTATTCAAACTCTTGCACAAGCAGAAGGGCTGTTGCTGAAATTGTATTAGATTTCTTACCCACCCTTCACTATAAGATTGGGTTACAACAGACTACTAAAATCAGTTAAAACAACTTCCCTTATTGCCCTGTGCTAACTCTTATTTGCAGAATAGCAGTAATGCCCATTTTCCTTCCTCTTCACAATGGCAGTGCTCCCCACATTTGAAAAACTATTGTAGTCAAATAAGATTATTTAATAAAAGGTAAGTTGTGCCATTGTTAGATTTACATGTTGACAGGCCAGCTTGACTTTTGTTTTGCATTCATCAGCATGGAAGATACTCATTTGTTAATCTTCCCCACTCTGCCACCTCTCTTCCGAAGGTCCAAATCCAGTAGGGCTCTTTTTATGACTTGGTACAAGCCAGCTTCCTGTGGTCCACTCTCTCTTGTCTAGCCTACTTCACAGGCTTGTTGTGAGGAGAAAAATGGAGGGGAAAGAACAACTGTGCCTACTGCCTGGAGCTCTTTGGAGGAAAGGCAGATTACAGGGCCATCTCATCAGGCAAAGAGAGGCTGCTGCGATGGGCAGCAGTGAGATGCTGGGGGCCAGAGTTGTGTGTGCCCCCTAATCTAGCCTGCTCTACACCGCCACGTGGAGTGGTGTCCACATCGTTTCTTTCCGAAACCCTGGAGAGCGGCTGCCAGTCCGTGTAGGCAGTTCTGAGCGAGAAGGGCCAGTGCTCTGACTCGGCAGAAGGCAGCTTCCTATGAGGTACGATTTAACGGCTAGTCCATTCACGCTTCAGCGGCCGGAACGAGAGAAGCGCCAAGCTGACCTTCGCCTCAGGCAGCAGAAGGCTTTAGGTCAGCGGTGTCGGGGTTATAAACGGAGTTAAGATAAATTGAAATTAGGAATGTGGCAGCGAATTTCCACAAGGGGAGCGATGCGCTGCATGAAGGAGCCGGGCCCGTGTCTCTCCCCTGCCCGTCACTGGAGGAGCCCGAGGCCTGCCTCCCATCCCCTCGCCATGTACCCTCCCAGAGACCGCCATTCTGCCCCCCTCAGTTCGAAGCTCTCATGCGCCTCGGGGCGGGCGAGGTAAATCCCGGGCAGGTTCCCTCTCCAGCCCGCGCTCTTCCTCGGCTCCTCTTCCTGTCACGGCCGTCCTACTAGAGGCCTGACAAGCGCCGCCTGAGGGGAGGCTTGACTAGGCCTCGCGCTTCTTCTCGTCACCGCTACGACTAGGCAGGCTGGGCGGGGAGACGTGGCGGCGCCCTGTTCGCGCGAGGCGGCCGGCCGAGAGGCGACGTGTGCGAGCGTGAGGGGCCCGCTCAGCCCCGCCTAGGGCGGGCAGCCAGGCCAGGCCCCGGCCGGGAGGGACGAAGGGGAGGAGGGGATGTCGGCATGCGGAGGACCCGGACCCGGCCCTGACTCCGCGCCGCCTCAGGCTCCGCAGCTGCTGCAGCAGCAGGAGGAGGAGGAGAAGAAAAAGGAAGACGAGGAGGAGGAGGAAGAAGAGGAGAAGCAGCAGCAGCCGGGCCGGTGCGGCGCTTCCCGCATGGCTCGGCGGCCGGAGGTGCTTTGCGGCGCCGCGGTGGTGCTGGGCTGCGCCTTCCTAGTCGCCCTCAAAGTCACCTTCAGGTAAGGCTCAGCCGGGCAGAAACACAAAAGGTGCACCTAAGGAAGACGGTGGTGGGCAGGTAGGTAGGATGTAAATGGGTGAGTGGGCCGCAGTTTTGCTCCTCTATGCTGGAGGGGAAATACCTGAAAGGGGGGATACGTGTGTATTCCTTATTCCCTTAAAGCTGTCTGTTGCAAAATCAACTGCTTTCACGTGCGAATAAGCGGGTGCGCAAGAATAAGCAGGTTTAATACGGTTGAGTTTCCCCCGCTGATGTTTGTTAAGGGTGCTGGGAATTGAAGCTTTGTGAGGGGTAAACTACACTTCCCAGGGTTCTTGGGAGGGCGTCTTTCTATTCCACCAACCTCTTTCCCACAGCGACTGGCCACATGACCTAATGGTAAGAGCCGTAGCTCAATGGGTACTTCTGTTTTGTATGCAGAAGGGCCCAGGTCCAATCCTTGGCATCTCCAGTCTGAGAGAGCTCCTGTCTTGAAACCATGGAGGGCTCCTGCCAGTCAGCGTGGACAATACTGACCTAGAAAGACCAATGGCCTGACTCGGTAGAAGGCAGCTTCCTATGTAATCTTATGGGCAGGGCTTGAAGGCAACAGCCCTTTCCTGCTCTTCGCTCCCGACTGTTTTTTTACCCCCTGGTGATAGACTGCCTTTGAATATGGAGGATTCATTCTTGGGGATTGTGATGAAGAGCTGTGTGTTGATTGACTTGTCTGCCAGGATTGTATCTAATCCTTTAGAACGGTGGTGGGGAACCTTTGGCCCTGCAGATGTTGCTGAACTATAACTACCGTCACCCCTGGCCATTTGCCGTGCTTACTGGGGCTGATGGGCACTGTAGATCAGCAATATCTGGAGGGCCAAAGGTTCCCCACATTTGCTTTAGAAAGAGCACAAGAGGAGCCCTAACTGATCAGTCCCAAATGTGCATCTAATTCAGTATTCTATTTTCAACAGCAGCCAGCCACATGCTTTTGGAAAGCCCCCACAAAGTGCAGGTCTTGTTTGTTCACACAATCTAGTGTTCAGAGTTATACTGCCTATGGGGGCTGCATATAGTTACCATGGCTAACAGCTGTTGATAGATTTATACTGCAATCATTTTTCCTCAGTATGAACAAATGTTGTTGGCTCCATCAAGATGGGATCCACCTAGTCCAGCTTTAACATGGACTTTGTTGTTATGTGCCTCCAAGTCGACTACGACTTATGGCGACCCTATGAATCAGCGACTAGTTACTGTGTAATGTTGACACTATCTGCTTTTTGGTACACTTGATTAGCTTTTCCCCCCCCCCTTCCCTTCACTGACTCATAGATGCATTTACATTGCACATTGTGCCATCACCCGACAATCATCCCCACACTGCATCAGCCACTCACTGCATGAAACTGCTCCTATTGCTATGAAATCTCATTCTTCCACTTGTGACATCAGGTTCACATATGTTAGCCTTCACTTGATGTTGCAATCATAAGCAACTACCTTATGCTGATTACCAGTTGGTGGGGAACAACAGCGTAAGGAGGTTCTTGCCCTGATGCTCTCCGTGTGGGCTTCCCAGAGGCATCTGGTTGGCCGCTGTGGAAAACAAGACACTACACCAGATAGACCTCTGGTCTAGTCCAGCAAGTTTTTATGGGCGCCCTCCAGCTGTTGTTGAACTCCAGCTCTCATCAGCCTCAGTCAGCGTCGTCAAGTCAGGGACAATGGAAGTTAAGCGTCCAACAACATCTGGAGGGCACCACTTTGGCTACCCCTGGGTCAGTTGGCCCATGTAGCTCAACACTTACCAGGTGAGGTCTCTCAGAAGTCTTTCCCAGCCCCACCTGGAAATACGGCCACGGCCAGAGAGGGAATCTTAGACTGAATCCTCATTCACTGTAAGGGTTAGCCCAATCTATCAACCAGGGAATGGCTGTATTGTAGCTTTCTCTGTAACAGTAATGAAGAATGCCGATAAACCTGTGGTGTTGCAAAGCATGCAGATGGTATAGATTTTGGAGAATTTACGATGTTTTGTGTATCCTGAGATTTTTTTTTTGTTAGATTACTCTCTGTTGAAATGCATCTGCGCTGTAAGTTATCTGAAGTGTTGCACTTTATCTCAAGCTGACTACCCCTATTTTGAGGTGGGGGTTACATTGGCATTGATGAAGACCTTTCTGCAATTTGAAAGCTTGCATGCTCCTGTGCCAAGAAAAATACATGATTATTGCAATGCGCTGTATGTGGGGCTATCCTTGCACCTGGCCCGAAAGCCCCAGCTGGTGCAAAATGCTGCAGCTGGACAGTTGATGGGGACAGACTACAGCCAGCACACAAGTCTGGTGGTCAAAAGCTTGCACTGGCTATCCATATGCTACCAGGCCAGGTTCAAGGTTCTTGTATTAACAAGAGCCTCAACAACTTAAGGACCGCCTGATCCCTTATATCCCAGCCCGATCACTGAGATCTTTGGGAGAGTCTCTGTTGGTGGTCCCCCATGGCTCAGATGCATGGCTTGTAATGACTAGAAGTTGTGCTTTCAGTGTGTTGGGCCCAAGCCTGTAGAATTCCCTTTCAGCTGAGATTAGACAGGCACCTTACCTGTTGCACTTAGAATTTTCTTTTTTCAGCAGGAATTTTAACGTAGTGTTTGATTTTACAGCGATTGTTTTTATGTACGGTGCTTAAAAATGCAAATAATTAAGCTGTGTATAAATGTTTTAAATAAAATAATAAATAACAGCCAATACAATGTATCTGACAGCTGGGGTGCTATTAGAAAGTTTTGCAAATGTCACTCAGGTCTGTTTCTTTCCTAGGTTTTTAAGATGTACTTGTAAAATGATCTGCATGTGTACATAAAAATTTAACATCTGAGTATGAGAAGTGTTTAAAAACAAGTGTGGTTATGCAGAGACATTTAACAGGAAGTCATGCCAGGTGCACACAGAGTGGCAAGTATGGTTTTGCTGCTCGTCCTACTCAGAATAGACCCATTCAAATTAGTGAACATAACTAACTTAGGTTGATTTCAATGGGTCTACTCTGCATAAAACTTAGTTGCATACAACCCTTAGACTAGTTCAGCCTTTCCCAACCTTTGGGTCCCCAGATTTTGCTGGACCACAATTCCTGACCACTGGCCATGCTGGCTGGGGCTGATGGGAGTTGTAGTTCAGCAACATCTGGGGACACAAAAGTTGGAAAAGGCTGGACTAATGTCCAAAAAGCATGAGAGAAGGTTGTAGGTGGCCAGGGCTATGTGAAAATAGTGGCAGCTCTTGTTTCAGGTCCTGCATCTTTTTTAGTAATCATCTTTGCTGCCATGACAGCTGTACACATGTGCTCTGTGCAGAAAAGTAATTAAATACAGCAGGGCCCCGCTTTACAGCGATTCGCTAATACAGCAGTCTCAATTAGACTGAAGCCCAACTCATACGGTGCTTGTTCTGCTTTTATGGTGGTTTTCGGGCATTGCGCACCATTCTATTCAATAGGTTCCGCTTTACAGCGGTTTTCGCTTTACAGCGGGGGTCTGGAATGTAACCCGCCGTATGAGTGGGGCCCTACTGTAGGGAAAAAAACTACAGTGTGTTTTGAAAGGGCTGCTTTGATGCCAATGAACGGTAAGAGATGAGAGTGAATAAAAATGTGATCTATATAAACAGTACTCTAGAACAGGTGACTTAAAAGAACAACAGTAATTATGATTATGATTGTTTAATTGTTCTGCAATCTAAGCTGTAGGGTTGCTCTGGCAGGCTGAAATAAACAGGTAAAGGAGCACAGCTGGACATCTATCTTAAGCTTAATGGAAGCTGCCGTGAGACCATGCCATGAGTTTGTGTATGCATCTGTCACTCAGCCTTTCCTCTTAAGAAGAGTCTGAATGATTTGCAAGGGCAAATCCTTCAACTGCAATGTACAGAACAACTGGAAGGCTGTACTCCAAAAACTCTTTTCCCCCACCACAACTTGTGACATTAGAGCCCAGGCTGAGTACGCACCATACTTTTAAATTCTGTTCCTCCCTCCCAAGGATCTTGGGAATTGTCATTTGTTAAGGGTTCCAGGAATTGTTTCTCTATCAGAGGTAAACTGCAGTTCCCAGGATTCTTTGGGGGGCAAGGCAGAAATGTGCTTTAAATGTACAGTGTGTATGCAGCCCTGGTTCAGTCTGTATTCTTAAGGGAGGGTTTTTTTAATATTCCCACTGAATAAAGTGGAACTTTGGACACATAATGAGAAGACATCATTCACTAGAAAAGACAATAATGCTGGGAAAAGCAGAAGGGAGTAAAAAAAGAGGAAGGCCAAACAAGAGATGGTTTGATTCCATAGAGGAAGCCACAGACCTGAACTTACAAGATCTGAACAGGGTGGTTTATAACAGATGCTACTGGAGGTTGCTGATTCTTAGGGTCGCCATAAGTCACAATGGACCTGAAGGCACATAACAACAACAAAGTAAGACATAAGAAGAGCCTTGCTGGGTGAGACTAAAAGCCTGTTTAGTCCAGTATCCTGTTTTACAAACTGGCCAGCGAAATGCCTCTGGGATTCCTACAAGTTGGGCACAAGGGCAATAAAGTATGAAGAGGTCCTTCTTTTTGTTTGTCCCTCCAAAGGTTGTTTACAAGCATTTTATACCACTTAATATAATAAAAATCTTAATGCTGTTTGCATAAAAACAAAACCACAACAATATTCAATAAATGTTTCCAAAAGCAAGATAAAAACAAAGCACAACTCACAAGTAAAACTGAGCAGTGTACAAAATAAATAAAAAATTAGTCAGGTTCCAGGAAAGCTTTGGTTAAACATGCATGTTTTAAAGAGGTTTTTAAAGGTCATAACTTTCTCTGTCTCATGAATTACCTGAGTGAGGGCATTCCAAAGGATGGGTGCTATCACCGAGAAGGCTTGTTTGAATGGGAGGGACAGGTGAAAGGAAGTACTATTCACACAGTGCACAGTTAACCCACGAAATTCACTGGCACAAGATGAGGTGATTGTGACTAGTTAAGGTTATTTTAGGAGCGTTGGACAAAGTTGTGGAAAATAGCAGCTCATCATAGCGGCTATGTGTTTCCTCCAGAATCAGAGGGGGCACGCTACCTTATGCTGAGAAGCTGCCATATACTAAGTTATACCATTGGTCCATCTAGCCCAGTATTGTCCGCACTGACTGGCAGTGGCTCTCCAGAGTTTCAGACAGGAGATGTTCCCTACCTAGAGGTGCCGGGGATTGAACCAGGGACCTTCTGCATGCAGAGCAGATGCTCTTTCACTGAGCTACAGCCCTTTCCCTTTATTGTTTTTGAGGAACCACAGCAGGAGAAGGCAGTGGTACACACGTCTTGCTTGCTCGTGTCTTGCTGGTGGGCTTTTCATAGCCATCTGGCTGGCCACTGTGGGAAATAGTATGCTGGACTTCTTATGAATGAGTTTGTAGATTGCACTGATAGATTTCAATAAGATTTCACAGCTGCCGCACCAGTACTTTGCAGTCCCTGGAAAGGTATAACTAGCTGCTTTTGCATTCTAGCCAAGTAAATGTGACATTTTGTTAATCTTAGCATTGGTAAGTTCATGATATCTGACGTGCATGGTTCTTCTCTCCTTTCTTTCCCCTGACAGCCGTGCAAAAGATGTGACGATGCCAGCAAAGCTTCCAGTTAACTTTTTCTCTTCGACCTCTCCAGTCCACGATCTTTTCCTTGGACAGCTGGATCACGCAGAGGACATCCGCCAAGATTCGGAAGTCACGCTGTTTTTTTTCTACGCTCCATGGTGCGGGCAGTCTGTTGCAGTAAAGGAAGAGATTGAGAAAGTGGCAAGCAGTTTGGCAGACCAGGTAAGGCAGAGTAGATAGGAATGCGGACGCTACTTTCTGTTCTCAGAATTTGAAATGTGCCCTCTGGTCCCAAAAGGTAGGTGACTCCCGTCGTATGCTGATAATACAGTTCTGGTGTCCTCTTCACAAATAGGTTTGAGGAGGATTATCAGGGTTTTTTTTAAAGCTACTGTTAATCTGAAGTGTTAACTATTAATTACTATTAATTATCGTTTTTGGGAAAGATCAGAGACAGCATGGATGGGCTATGAATCGCAATTTGATCACCAGTGTCAAGCAGTTTAAACATATAAATATAATCTTCACCAGTCCAGAATCCTTTAAAGTGCCCATGGAGTCAACTGGAGAAAATATTGATCAAACAATTGAAAGGTTCATATTTTATTTGGGTAAAGGAAGTCAGTTGATTTCTCCGTGCACTTGGGCAAAATGTTGAGGCAAAATGGTAGTTGGGCAGTTGTTCTATGGAGCACAGTCTTTGGGTAGTATGGATCTGCAAATAATTGAATCCATTCAAAAAGCTGACTTATTTAGTATATAGTAGGATGATAGTTTCCCATCTAGTATGCACACCTTAACGTGGTGAGGGGGTTGGAGAGTGTCGAAGACACGGAGAGCAATGCCGTCAGGAGTCTAGACCAAGAGGCTAGACTCCTAGCAGGGTCACCCAAGGTGGAATGGTCAGAGTTGAGACACCACACTAAGATGCATCCAAACTCAGAGGAAGGCAATGGTAAGCCACCTCTGAATAGCTTTTACCATGAAAAGCCTACTAGGGTCACCATAAGTTGTAATTGACTTGAAGGCACATAATATACACACACGCAATGATAATTTATTGGACTAAGTTATCTTATGGAAATGGGAAGAAAAACTTTCAAAGTACTGATTAGCGTCCCATACAGTGACTGGGTTAATTTTGCCATTAAACTGATTGAACAGCAAGGCTGAGCAATTTCTCTTCTGCAGCTATCTTAGGACAGCCAAGAAGGATTCCCCTGGAGGAGTGCTGGTGTCAGTGTGGACAATCGCCAGTGGAAACTCTGGAACATATACTGTTGCAGTGCTGTGGGGTTTTTTACATGGAGTGGAGGTATCCCTCCCACCAGCTGCCAAACATGAGCAGGCAGGAGGCCTGCTGGCAGTTTCCTAGCCAGCGGAAAACCCCAAAACAGGGCATTCAAGGGGGGTGTCTCACAGCCAGGGTTGTAGTCATCCATTGTCTAAGGGGGTCCTAGACCCCTTACATTTTTGGAACCAGGGTCTCAGCATAGGATCCTATGTTGCCAGCATCCTACGAGCCAATCAGCACGAAAGGGGAGGGTGTTAGCCACTGTGAAAAGTCTTCTAACAGGGTTCCTTGTCCTTTCCTGATGATTGGAGCCAATCAGAGTAAAAGGAGATGTCAGCCACTGAGAAGACCCTTCTCAGTAGCTAACAGCCTCCCCTTTCATCCTTATTGATCCCTAGGGATGTCTGTTAATGTGGGATAAGTCAGCAACAAAAAGGGGGGGAAGGGGCATGGCTGTGACTAACATGAAGGAACCCTGCACTTCTGATTTTGCCGCTACCCTACTGCTCACAGCTATTGCTGGCTGACATTGACCTGATTGCTGCACCAGCCTGGAGCTGGTGCAGAGTCCTGCCCTTCCCCTTGCAGCGTGGAACAGCAGGGCTGAGTATGCTGCAGTGGTTTGACAGACCCCTGATGGTAAGGAAATTGGATTGCACCCTAATTGCCCTAGGCAGAAATGTATAGCAAAGTGGCTGGGGGACAAAAGAGACGTAGTCAGAGGGGACGCACTGGTCTTTTTGTTGACAAACTTGCCCCATAAAATCATATTTGACTTGGCTAGGCTTGTAGTTATGGTTTCATTACTAAAAAGGAATTGGCTGGATCCTTTATTATTGATTGCCAGCATGAATTAGAACTGGGATGGGTAACCTCTGGCCCTCCAGATGCTGCTGGACTACATCTCCCATCAGCTCAAGACAGGATGGCTGATGATGGGAGTTGTAATCCAACAGTGTCTGGAGGTAGGGTCACCACGAGTCGGAATCGACTTGAAGGCAGTCCATTTCCATTTTCAGGCGGATTCCAGATAATGCCTAGGAAGAGCCCAGCTGGATGAGACCAAAGGCAGGAGACTGTTGACCTTGTGTTGAGTTAAATTGCAAATGAGTAGGATCCTTTTGTGTGTGTGTGTGGGAGCACTCTAGTTTTAGTGCTATAGTTACTGTTTTTGTAAAAGACATTGGATACTGCAATGGATTATATAGTCAGTTTGTTTTATTTTGAGCAGTATAACATTTTTATTGTGCTGTTGTATGCTTTCATGAAAGCCCTTAACTAAGCAATAAAGATTTGATTTGGCCTACCTTATAATCTGCTTGGTGTGCATTTTTTGTACTAAGCACCTGTGATTTTCTGTGTAGTGATGTAAGAACGTAAGAGCCCTGCTGTATCAGAGCAAAGGGCCATCTAGTGCAGCATCCTGTTCTCACAGTGGCCAACTAGATGCCTCTGGGAAGCCTGTGAGTAGGACCTGAGTGCACCCATCCCTCTCCCCGGTTGTGCTTCTCAGTAATTGGAATTCAGGCGCAAGCTGCCTCCGACTGTGGGATTTGACTGAATGTGCCAAAAGGAGTGGGGGCCAGAAAACAGCATCTTTTATGATGACAACAAGGGAACTAAATATCCCATATCAATCCTGGGGGTATGTTTTGGGAATTGTAGCTGGCTTTAAAGTAACATGGTTAACAACCCTTGGTTGTTTTTAAAGATGTATTTAAGATTTTTTTTTAGTATGCTTTAAAGTCTTTTGTTTTTAGAATATTTTAAAGTGCTTTTTGGTGTTTTTGTTTGCCATCCAGGGCTCCTTCTGGAAGGAAGGGCGGGATATAAATTTAATAAATAAATAAAACCTTACGTTGCATCTGCAGTTCCCAGCATAGCTACTTCTCTCTTCCCCCTCCCTCCCCAATAAAAATATAGTCTTTAAGGAAGGACTTATTGCACTTGCAACTGAGAAGGCGTTCCCAAGGGTTACATTTGTCCTCCTTGTCGTTATCAACCAGTTCTGACCCTGAAGATGGCTGACTTCTGTGCCTGCCTCAAAGAATGATTTCCTGACTATTTCAAACTTTTGTGCTGTTTTTTCCCTCCCTCCCTTTCTCCCCCCTTGCAGGTGTTGTTTGTGGCAATCAACTGCTGGTGGAACCAAGGAAAATGCAGGAAACAGAAGCACTTCTTTTACTTTCCGGTAATATATTTGTACCATCGGAGGTAAGACTTTTAAATGCTCTTTGAAAGACAGAACTTGTTAGGTGTGGCAAGTCTGCAGATTTTGGGAGAACTTTGCTGGCTGAATAGGGCTTCTTCACAAAAGGTGCATCTTGTCTATTAAGTCCCACTGAGAACTTGTTCATAGGAATTGCAGGGACATTCTGCTCATGGCACATCTCTCTCTCTCCGTCTCCTGCTACGGCCAGTTAGCACCCTTAGCAAAATCTCCCCTGCTTCTTTCTTATGCCTCATGAAAACCAATTACAGAGATTCGTGGAAGCTTGTTTTGCTTCAAAAGTAAAAGGATGTGACTTCCTGAACTTCTTTGTGTTCTTATTTGTCAGTTTGCTGGAAGTTTGGAAATGAGGTGTGTCATTTTGCCGCCGAAAGGAAAGCTCCCCTCTGTATGTGTGATTTCTAAATTAAGGTTGTACAGTTCCTTAATTTGGTAATTTAGGTTCTTGCTAAATAAAATATGATGGTCTGATGTGAGGCACATAACCAGGCATTCATGGTGATGGAATTATGGTTTCTAATTCATAATCTGAAGGTTTTCACAAAACCTCAAAACTAATTTAAAAAGAAAGTGTGTCCTTAGCTGTTATGAGTACAGTGGGAAACTTGGGAAATGATAAGGAGATTGTTTCTGTTGATCAGAAGGCAGGGCTTCGGAGAGGGAGATCAGCAGAAAATGGGATCTCTGCACAGAACCCAGTTTCTCATCGCAACCAATTCCTTATCCCTCTACTCTTTGGCACTTACTGCCTCCAAATGTCCAGTTTAGTTTGCTGAGAAGAGCAGTCAAAGCTAAAACTGCAGTGTAGGGGTTTGAATTTAGGGGTTCAATTTGCAAAAGGGAAGGTGGGGAGGCTGATTAGAGTTGCTGTCTGCTCCAGAATTCATGATCTTTCATGCAGAAGCAAGCCAAAATGTTTTTCAGTTGCTATTGCCTGCATCACCAACATTTTGCCAGGTTACCAGACCAAGGAAACTGGCTGCCTATAAAACTAACAGTCTGGGTGGGCTGCTTCGTGTCGCGTTCAGATTCAAATGGCTGTATGATTAATTCGCACAAGGACATTGGGGTCTTCTGGATTTGTTGAGGCAGTCAGAAGGCTGTTTACAACTGTTCCGTTCATCCTAACTATCATTGGCTCTTCCCCCCCCCCCATTCTCCAGAGTGCCACAGTACACAGGAGAGCTGGGGGTGCATTGCTAATGTTTTACACTACAAGTCTGCAGCTCCCTTTGTGATGACCAAACTCACCATTGATCAAATACTGTGACAGAATACCCTAGAACAGCGGGTTAGAATTCCAGCAATTTAATTCAATTTAATGACTGCAAGCAATGAGTCACTTTGCAGAAAGGCTGAATGAAATGGCCATTTGGGACTATGATGAAACACAGAGTGATGTGTTTTGTTCCAGTTTAGGCTTCAGTTTAAAGGGCCTTTTGAGTTGCCTTAACTGGTTTTCTTCAATACGTACGTATTGTCGGCTGGTAATGGCCAGCCTTTTTGGCAAGGGAGCCATAGGGAAAGTTCAAAATATGAGGCGGTGTTACACTATTGTGCACCACAGTTCCTGTTCAGTTCCCTCCCCGCCCCCCACAGCCTTCATGTGAGTCACAGAGTGGGCAGCAGCAGTGTCACATTTGAGAGACAGGCAGGAATGTAATAATAATAATAAATAATAAATTTAATTTCTGTGTCGCCTATCTGGCCAAAGGCCACTCTAGGCGACATACAAAACAGTTAAAACACAATGAGATAAAATACAATAATACAATAAAAAACAGTATGAGAATAATACAGCAGCAACAATATTAAAACAGGGTAGGAGGCATTTCAGTCACAGTAATTAACCCTCCCTGGAGATCCCAAAGGCCTGTTGAAAGAGCCAGGTCTTTAAGGCTTTACGGAATACATTTAGGGAAGAGGCGTGCCAGAGATCTTGTGGGAGGGAGTTCCAGAGAGTGGGGGCCGCCACTGAGAATGCCCTCTCTCTTGTACCCGCCAATCTAGCTGTTTTTGTCGGCGGGATTGAGAGAAGGCCTTGAGTGGCTGATCTTGTCAGGCGGCATAATTGGTGGCGTTGAAGGCGCTCCGTAAGATAAACTGGGCCGAGACCGTATAGGGATTTAAAGGTTAATACCAACACCTTGAACTGGGCCCGGAAAACAACTGGAAGCCAGTGTAGATCGAACAACACTGGTGTGATGTGATCCCGGCGGCGACTATTCGTAAGTAGTCGAGCCGCCACATTTTGTATAAGTTGTAATTTCCGGACCGTTTTCAAGGGTAACCCCACGTAGAGCGCATTACAGTAGTCCAAACGAGAGGTGACCAGGGCGTGTACTACCAGGGGGAGCTGATGAGCAGGAAGGTAGGGTTGCAGCCTTCGTATGAGGTGTAGTTGATACCAGGCTGCCCGGCTCACTGCCGAAATCTGAGCCTCCATGGACAGCCTGGAGTCAAGTACAACCCCAAGGCTGCGGACCTGGTCCTTCAGGGGTAAACTCACCCCATTGAACTTCAGGTCAACATCTCCCAACCTTCTTTTGTCCCCCACAAGTAGCACCTCGGTCTTATCGGGGTTCAGCTTCAGCTTGTTCCTTCCCATCCATCCACTCACGGATTCCAGGCACTTGGACAAGGTCTCCACAGCCAACTCTGGTGAAGATTTAAACGAAAGATAGAGCTGAGTGTCATCTGCATATTGGTGACACTGCAGCCCAAATCTCCTGATGATTGTCCCCAGCGGCTTCATATAAATATTAAATAGCGTGGGAGAGAGGATAGAGCCCTGTGGCACACCACAATTGAGAGGCCAAGGGTCTGAAACCTCCTCCCCCAATGCTACTTGTTGGTACCTATCGGAGAGAAAGGAACGGAACCACTGTAATACAGTGAACATAAGAACATAAGAAGAGCCTGCTGGATCAGGCCAGTGGCCCATCTAGTCCAGCATCCTGTTCTCACAGTGGCCAACCAGGTGCCTGGGGGAAGCCCGCAAGCAGTGCCTCCAATTCCCAATCCCTCCAGGCGCTGTAAAAGGATACCGTGGTCGACAGTATCAAAAGCCGCTGAGAGGTCGAGGAGGACAAGAAAGGTGAATTCTCCCCTATCTAATGCCCTCCTCAAATCATCTACCAGAGCGACCAAGGCTGTTTCAGTTCCATGACCAGTCCTGAAACCCGATTGGTATGGATCCAAGTAATCGGTTTCATCCAAGTGTGTTGACAACTGGTTAGCCACCACTCGCTCAATGACCTTGCCCAAAAATGGTAGGTTCAAAATTGGGCGGAAGTTATTGAAAACTTGGGGATCCAAGGAGGGCTTCTTCAGGATGGGCTTTACAATTGCCTCCTTGAAGGCTGATGGCATCACACCCTCTTTCAAGGAAGCGTTTACCACCGCCATGATCCCCTCGCCCAATTTCTCTCTGCAGCTCGTAAGGAGCCACGATGGGCAAGGATCAGTTAGACAAGTGGTAGGCTTCACAGATGAAAGCACCTTGTCCACATCCTCAGAAGGGAGAAGCTGAAACTGATCCCAACTTACCGGCATGCAACTGGCCAACTCTGGTTCATCCACTGTATCCACGGCGCACGGGATCGAGCTCCGTAAGTGTTCGATTTTGTCAGCGAAGTGCTTTGCTAATATATCACAGGAGGCCTTTGACTGTTCCAAGGGTTCCTGAGCAACTGGACCGACCAGGCTTCGGACCACCTGGAACAGCCTCCTGGGACAGCACTCCGCAGACGCAATAGAGGCAGCAAAGAAAGCCTTCTTTCCTGCCTTTATTGCCACTTGGTAGGCAGCTACTGCTGCTCTAACCTGTGTCCGGACATCTTCGGAGCGAGATTTCCGCCACCGGCGCTCTAGTCGTCTCGCCTCCTGTCTCAAACTACGCAACCGCGGTGTATACCATGGTGCTAGTTGAGTTCTATTCAGGGGGAGAGGACGTTTCGGAGCCACCCGGTGTAATGCCCTGGTGATCCCATCATTCCACTCCTTCACCAGGGTTTCGACCAGGCGACCTTCAGCAGGTTCCAATTCCCCTAGCGCAGTCAGGAATCCATCCGGATCCATCAGGCGCCTGGGGCGGACCATTCTAATAGGTCCTTCACCCCTGCGGAGGGGGCATGGCATCGAGAAGTCCATGTTTACCAGGTAGTGATCTGACCATGACACAGGGGTGGAATAAACCACTCCCAACTTCAGACCACTTCTCTCCTCTCCCAGGACAAATACAAGGTCGAGAGCATGACCGGCTACATGGGTGGGCCCAGTATTACTAAGGTGCAGTTCCCAGGAAGCCATGGTTTCCAGGAAATCCCGAGGGGCTCCAGTGAGAGTGGCCTCGGCATGCACGTTAAAGTCACCCAGCACTAACAGTTCTGGGGACAACGCCCGTACAGCCGAGACCACCTCCAGCACCTCGGCCAGGGAGTCTGCCGTGCAGCGGGGTGGGCGGTACACCAGCAGGATCCCTAAACTGCCCTTCGGGCCCAACCTCCAGTACATACAATCAACAAATTGAGTCCTATGGAGAGGAGGTCTAGCAAAAACCAAGGACTCTCGGTAGATGACTGCCACGCCCCCTCCCCGCCTTCCTACCCTCGGCTGCTGTGCATAACGGAAACCTGGTGGACACATGGCCTCAAGAATGGGAGCAGAGGCTTCGTCCAACCAAGTTTCCGTAATGCATGCCAGGTCTGCCCGCCCATCCAAGATCATATCATGAATGAGTGAGGTTTTCTGAGCCACAGACCTGGCATTACATAACAGCAGTCGAAGGTCGGTAGGAACCTTGCGTCCCCCAGTTTTCGTCTGGTTCCGAGCAGACCCGGAACATGGGATGGATATAATGCATCTATCCCGTGTTCCCCTATTCCGGCATGGTCTGCCAATAGCACCCTTCCAGCGCCTGCCGCCCAAACTTCCTATAACTTGGCCCCCCACTCCCCTCCCTGGCTTGCACATGCCTCTATCCCTATCTGCCAGTCAACAGGTCACCCACCCTAACAATTTTGTCCGGAGACCCGCCTCCCTACCCAATAACAGCTGTAATTAGTTAAAATAAATTAATTTAAATTAAACTAAATCAATATAATTCCCCCACTTTCACATTCACACATTCATACACACTCACACTCACACACAACACACTCCTATTTGCCAACAGGCAGGCCTACTCCCTAAAAGCAATAAAAAATAAAAATAATAAAATAAAAATACAATACAATAAAAATAAAATAAAATAAATAAAAAGAAAGCAGCAGCAAGAGCAGCAGGCTCTCCTTCCCTGGGTGGCGATGTTCTCCTTCTCCCTGCAGGCACTGGGTCTCCCAGGCCACCTCAGCCAGCCGGCTTATGTATCCCTCCAAAGAGGGACAGGTGATGGAAATTAGTCACAGCTGGCTGGGTACCTGGGACCTGGTCCTGCAGGAGGCACATCTGCCAGGCAGCAGTCCCACTGGGAAGGGTGGTGGAGGTGATGTTCCAACAGCAGCAGCAACAGCAGGCTCTCCTTCCCTGGGTGGCGATGTTCTCCTTCTCCCTGCAGGCACTGGGTCTGTAGGCCTGACTCTGGATAAAACCAGACCTAAGGGCCCCTGTGCTCCTATTCAGGAGGTGCATAGAGATCTGCTGTCCGTGCCACATGTTGACCACCCACACTTCTGTTGTATTTCACATTTACATTTAAAGTATTCTGCCTTGGTCCATTGAGCTCTTAAATCAGCCTTTTGCCAACCGACACCCTCCAGATGCTTCAGACTACAACTCCCATCAACTCCAGCTGTGCTGGCTGGGGCTGATGGGAGTTATAGTCCAAAACATCTGAAGGGCACCAGGTTGGCAAAAGGCTATCTTAAATTTTCACTTTCAGCCTTGGCCAGCTCTAGGTCTTTCTTTATGAAGTGAGGAATTGCAATATAACTTTTAACACGTTTTTTTTTTTTTATGCTAGCTTTGGACCCATTGAATACAAAGGCCCGATGACCGCTGTTTACATTGAAAAATTTGTTCGCCGGGTGATGACTCCCCTACTTTATATCTCATCCCGATCAAAACTTCAACAGTTTCTCTCCAATTATGAGGTAACTTGCCTCTGCTCTTGTGATTTTGTGACGCCTAGACTACGGCGTGTTTCTTTCAAGTATGATCTTGCTACTTGTTGCAAAGAATGGAGCTGTTTGTTTTGAGGTCTCTGAAAACTGGTATTCTCTGCCACTATAGCACTGAAATGAGAGGCTGGTTAACAGGATTCCTAATTGGCTGATCCCATTCCCTGCCTGGTAAAAGTCTGAAAATTGTTGCAGTGACTGCAACGGTTGTTGAGAAGTCTCATTTGCGTTGTGGGGACAGGGGCATGCACCTTCCATGTGAATTTGTATGCTGTCAAAGGGAGTCCATAACTTTAGAGCTATCCATTCCAAAAATATTTAATCAAAAGTGTGTGATCAAGTTAAATGCTCTAGGTCAACTAATACTGTCATCTGATTAAAGAAATCTTGGAGATGAATCAAATAAATATTATCAGTGGATTAAATTTGCAAAACACTCCTTTTGAAGAGAAAAATTATTTTCCCTGATTATAGGTAGTGCATTTATGCAATAGAAGATCTTAGAAGAGGCCTTCCCTCCTCCAGTGTGAGAGTGAAGTGGGGAAGGCCTCTTCTAAGATGGTGCCTCCCTGTCTGCAGCTTTTATAGATCATTTCAAAAAATGTGTTGCCTTTTTAGCCAATTAAAATCAATTAATCTAAATGAGGGCTGGCAGACCTTTGACTCTCCAGTTGTTGGACTCTAGCTCCCATAATTCCTGTCCATTGGCCATGCTGTCTGGGTCTGATGAGAGTTGGGAGCCCCACAACATCTGAAAAGCTGCAGGTTCCCCACTCCTGATTTAACTCATCAGTCAGTTCATGGACACAGCTCTTAATGTCAATGCATTCCGTCTTGATCTTGTCAGTCATGGGGAAGGTGTTAAATCTACAATGACCTTAAAAGGTTCTGCTTTCTCTTCTGATGGCCACAGTTAAGCCTTACCCTGTTGGACCACAGCCTTGTCTAAAAGCACTGTTAGCCTATTATGTCTGAAACCTGTTGGGTCAGCCTGTTTATCTCCATGTTAGGCCTTGACTCTTTGCTTACGGCAGACGTTTTCAGGGATAAGGGTGTGAGCAGTCTTGCAGGCTAAGGTCTTGCTTTAAGTGTAGGGAGGGATAGATCAACACTGCCCAGGAGCATGGAATGGGAGGCAAGAATAGAGATGGAGCAGCTAAGTCAGAGGGAGGAAGAGCAGGGGACTACAGGAGGTTCAAGGAGCCCCTTCTTAGATAGAGCAAACTTGGCTCCCCTTTGCGGTGCCTCAGAAGCTGCTCCTACCTTTGCTTCATTCTCGTCCTCTGTATGATTGCAGACCTATCCTTTCCCCTGAAGCCTTTCTTTGCGCTGCTTCATTTGGGAAAACAACTGAAGCTGCACACAAACTACTAGTCCCTAGACATTTTTAGTTGTGTCCACCAATCTGCATGTACTCCTTTTAGTCATCAGGCTGGGAAGAAAACCAGGGGTGGATCTTTGCACAAGCTTGGAGTAAACAACACAAGCTTTTAAAATGTTACATTTTTTAAGTGATCTGGTTTAAGATTAGAGGCAGATTGCCAAAGATTTCTGAGCAAAGTTCCACATCACTTTGAAATCCAAGTTATTGATTTCAAGTTTTCCCATGA
This sequence comes from Rhineura floridana, assembly GCF_030035675.1. Lineage (NCBI taxonomy): Eukaryota > Metazoa > Chordata > Lepidosauria > Squamata > Rhineuridae > Rhineura > Rhineura floridana. The sequence continues at coordinate 23,524,032 of NC_084496.1, read as the reverse complement.
TGTTGTTGAATATAAAGAGCCACAAGGGGGAGCCAACAGGATATGTTTTGAAAGGTCTGTGTTGGTCTCAGAACACAGTGAGTGTTAAAGCCTTTCCCATTATCAGAGACAAATAATTGGGAGAGAGTAAAGTTCATTCCTGTTTTAGCCCTCTGATCCTAGTCTCTAACTTAGGTTAAAATATGCAACTATCCTATACATGTTTAAAGGAAAGTGCACACACACACACACGTACAAAATCTGGTGCCACCTTTTTGGGAATTAGCTTCAACATGGAATCTTCTGTTGGGTGTGATTGTGCCAGTTGGTGGTTTCTTACCCCTCAGACAGTCAGAATTTGTGTTGCTTTGAGTACTAGGACTTTGCCCTGGAGCACGTGAAATAATATTTGTGTGCCTTTGGAGCAGATTCTTCTCAATGTTGTGCAAACACAACCAGCACACCTGCATTAGGAATCAGGACAAGCAGCTTTCAGTGCAGAGGGCATGATTTCAGGAAGTATGTGAGCCCCAGGACCTCTCTCTTTTTAGAACTTTAAGTGGCTTCACTTTCTGATTTGAAGTTTCTTTCCTTGCCTTTGCTGAGTGCTTTGAATCTGAACATTCCTAAGTCTGAAGCTGAACTTGGGCTTGGAGGCAACAGCAGAAGCTCTTCACAAAACAGCCTCCTGTTGGCTTTCTTACGCAGCTGCGTTGTTTGCGGAACTGGCTTTTCCTTGGCTGACTAGCTTTGAAAAACCCTTATGACACCTAACCCTGATATAATAATTTATATAACCAAATGAGAGAGAAGGATGACAGCACTGAGGCATGTTATTTGGGGAGAAGGTCTTCTCAGTGGTGGCCCCCAAATTATGGAATGATCTCCCTGATGAGGTGCGCCTGGCACCAACACTGTTATCTTTTTGGCACCAGGTCAAGACTTTCCTCTTCTCCCAGGCATTTTAGCATGTGTTTTTAAATTGCTTTTTAAAATTTTGTTTTGTTTTTAAATTTGTATATTTGTTTTTAACGCTTTTAATTCTTGTAAACCGCCCAGAGAGCTTCGGCTATGGGGCGGTATATAAACGCAATAAATAAATAATAATAATAAATAAATTTTTGTTCTCTTGCCTTTGAGAAGAGAGAATCTTTTTTTTTTGCTACCACTTTTTCATAGTCCTGCAGAGCAGAATAAAACACACACATACCCCCAACATTTGCAACCCACATACATTGCATGTATTAGGCAGGCCCTCTTGCATGATGTCTGCGGAAGGACCATAGCTCAGTGGATAGAGGTGATGTAGTGTCACTGTGGTAATGCAACTTGCACCAGAATGCCACTGAGATGGGTGTGGGAGGGACTATAGTTGTGCCAGAGCCCCTGCTTTGCATGGAGAAGGCCCATGGTTCAATCCCTGGGATCTCCAATTAAAAAGATTAAGTAGCAGTTTTTGGGGAAAACACCCTTTGCTTGGGGAAGGACCATAGCATCTTCTTTGCATTCCCTGGTTCAATCCCCAGCACCTTCAAGCACAGCTGGCTTTCCTCCTTCCTTCCTCCAGTGGGGCATCAAGCCACAAAGTAGCTTACTTACTGTTACATCCAAGCCAGCAAATAAACCACAACTGGGAAGCCGAGAGTAAGCCTTGGCTTCACATGATGGTTTGTCTGGAGAGATAACAGTGACGAGTGTTGCTTCAGACAACTCCAAGCCAGCTGATCCATAGTTTGTTTCCCCGCTAGAAGAAGGGAGGAGCAAAGTGGGAGAGGGCAAGCCTCATTCCCTAATGCGCAGCTCGGGCACAGACTAATTAGTTTAACCATGGTTTATGGCTTAGTGTTGCATCTGGACGTAGCTTCAATTTGTAAGACACCCTTGGAAGTGTTTTATTTGGAAGGTGAGGTTAGGAATGTATTAAGTCCATACTCATTAAGAACATAGGAAGCTGCCTTATACCAAGTCACACCTTCAGTCAGTCTAGCTCAGTATAGTCTACAATGACTGGTGGTGGCTCTCCATGATCTCAGTTAGGGCTGTTGCTTAATCCTACGTGGAGATCCCAGTTTGCAGAGCATGCTCTCTTCCACGGAGCTAGGGCCTTTCTTCTTGAAGCAGCTCAAACCTAGTGGAGGCTCAGATGTGTGATACCACTGAGTGAAATTGAATAGAATTCAGATATTGACTTTTGAACTTGGAATGAGGTTTTGGGGGTGGGATCCAAATGAGGTGAGCCCCTGTCTGTATCTAACATGGTTTGCCCCCCCCCCCTTGCCTTTTGGAATAGAATCAGGTTTGCAGTTTCCCGATGAGGGCAGCCCTCTGTGCCTCCATCTGAGAATATGTGGATAATGGAAATAATAGTTTGTTTTATTTTATTTTAAGTTATATATCTCCAGATTATAATAAAACCTTTAAGCAGTTTACAAAAATATTAAAATTTCCAATTAAAAACAGTTAAGAACACGTCATTAAAACATTTAAAAGAGTTAAGTTTAACAATAAGCTAAAAAGAGATTAAAACACATTGACATCTATGCGTCTGGGAAGGCTTGCCTAAACAATTAATGATACTTTTTGCCTGTAGGATTGTTCTGAAAGTGGAGGAGCAGTGCCCAAGGACAATAAAACTAGTGGTAGTCACAAAAAATATTAAACCAAAGCCTTTTTGCGTTGTTGTTTTTTCTTAATTGTATATAATTGTAACATCCTTCATGCGTTCTCTTGTTTTGTTTTTCTTTTTGCAGCCTGGAGTCTTAGGATATTTTGAGTTCAATGCTTCCCCCCAACCCCCTGGTTATCTGACATTCTTTACTTCAGCGCTGCACTCATTAAATAAAGGTAAAGGCAATACCTATATCAGGCACCTTTTGATGGCATCTTATATTTGATGAAATATTACTGGGTATAATTTGTGTGTGGAAATGGTGGGATGACTGTGATTTTCCTTTCATCTTGCAAAATGCAATTGACTTTATATTTAGTATTGTTTTTTAAAATCATCGTCAAATTTATTAATCCCATGACCAGTGTTATTGGGCTGACTTTTAACAAGCTGGATAGCCCTTGGTATGATAAAATTTCCTGAGCAGGAATGTGTTGAAAATATATTTTGGTTTCTTGCACAGTGGACTAAATATATCACAAAACATCTCTGTGGGGGCTCTCAGCCAGAAATGCTGACAAAATTTCCTGTCACATTTTGTGCTCTGTCGAAAGCCAGCAAGCTTCAGAAGCAAAACATGGAAGTTAAACAAATGGTTGCCCAAGCCATTTAAGTTACCTGAAGTGGAAAATCTGGATGGCTTCCCCTTCCACTGATTAACATGGGGCAGAATCCCCTGGGAAGGTCTCTTGTGCAGTCTTGCACAACTCCTGCACATTTCAATCAGGGTTGTGTAGGAGACGTTCGCAGGGGATGCTGCCCCATGGATCAGATATATCTGTCTCCCATTTCATGATCCACAACTTCACTGCATGCATGGAGCGGTAGCTTTCTTGGCTGAGCTGTCTTTATTAGAAGCAATGTAAAAGCAAAACTTGGAATTGAAGTGGCAGGGGAGCGGGGATGGAAGAGAGCTGGAGATGTGGGCTGGTGGGATGTGGAAGGGTTTGTCAGTCGTCTGTGCTACATATTGGATTGCTAGACCTTTCAAGCACATCAGCAGTTCCTCAAACATGAGATCCATCACCTACCACTGTGAACAGAAGAACTTTAGTAGATCTCTGCTGGGTCAGACCAAGGGCTTATCTGTTCCAGCATCCTGTTTCCCACAGTGGCCAACCAGATGCCTCTGGAAAATCCACAAGCAGGGCATGAGCGCAGTAGCCATTTTCCACTGTTGCTTTCCAGCACCTGGTATTCAGAAGCATGCTTCCTCTAATCCTGGAGGCTGTATATAGCCATAATAACTATTAGCCATTGATAGCCTTATCCTGTGCACAGCAACTGAGAGATTTTTCAAGAGGGTTTTGCAGGCCAACTCCAAGTTTGAGGAAGGCTGTGGAGAAACTGCTCTCTGTTGGGCCTTCGTGGGCTTACCTAGCAGTGCTGTCAAGTGGCTGGGGACTGGCATTTTTATTTTCTCACAGTGCCCCAGAGCACATGTGGGGAGCCTTTGGCCCTCCAGATATTGCTGAACTACGGCTTCCATCATCCCTAGCCATTGGCCATCCTTGGTGGGGCTGATGGGAGTTGAAGTTCAGCAATGTCTGGAGGGCCAAAAGGTTCCCCACACCTGCCCAAGACTAACGATATCATTGTGGGAAATTACACTGACAGCTAGATTCAGTTGCCTGGTGCTGTTTGGAGCACCTGGCCAGAATTTCCCTGGGGAGGCATCACCTGTGGGCCCTGGCAGAATATTGGGTTCCTGGCAACTGGCCAAGAATGCCAGGTGCTGATGCTGGCCCTCAGGCTTCCAGTTGGACATGTGAATTGGTATCACTTTTGGAGCAAAGTTGCCCCCTCAAGCATATAGGTGTGATGTGCTTTCAGACATTTGGGGGGTGTATAATGGAGGGATGTTGACAGCAGTACTTCCAAATGTCTGTAATGTGGGTCTTGTCTTGAAGTTGTAAGTGTCCTGCTAGTTTAAGGACTTCTCCGTTCAAAGGATGATGCACAATTCACTTTCACTTGGAACCTCTCCAGGGACATACATGCAAGCATCCTTCCCTTATTATTATTGTTGTTATTGCTGCAGCTGCAGCTGCTGCTGTTACTACCATTATTACAATTTAAATGCTGCTTAGTTCCAGTCACCTCTGAGCTGTGTACAAGTAATTCAATACAGCGTTTTCACCATTCTAGAGTGCTTGGGGTATATAGCACTGGTCACCCAGGCACAAGATGCAAATCTTTTTCTGCTCCTTTTTGTGATGGGGAGGATTTAGCAACAGATGCAATCCTGTGGGGATGCATGTGGAGGAGCTGAGCTACTGTTCAAAAGGAGACGTCTTTTTGTTGTCTCCATGACAACAGAAACAGCCACCTTGCACCCTCCTGAGAAGAGGGCAGGACTATAAAGAAAACAGTTGGAGGCTTGTTATTTGTTATATATTCCCAGTCAACCCAGTTAGACCTTGGCAGGAGTAGATTGGTGCTGGGTAAAAATGTGTGTTGTGGCAAAACTACAGGGGTGGGGGAGAACTAAAATCAGTGTCAATTGTCTTTTTGCCAAGCCTGCTGCATTAGACAAAACATCCTAGTAATGGAAGAACTGCTCTCCCACTAATAAAGTACATATTGATTCCACTGCCTGAAGTAGATTTGCCAGCTGGCCATATTGCTGCTAATTCCACCCAGCCCTTGGCCTTTTGCTGTCACTTTGCCAGTTATAAATAACCGCCGTAAGTCAAAGAATTGTGGGTCTGGAAGGTTCCTGAAAACCATGGAGCTCAGTGACTTTTGGCTATTTCTCACATTATGCTGTTAGCTGTACACCTAAGAGTAGCTCTAAAAACGTAAAGTGTGACCGCAATGAATATATGAAGTTCCCTGTTGAACGCTGCTTTGTGGGAAACCCAGGGTTGCTGCCGTGTAATGTGTGAAACAGCCTTTCACTTCACACTGTTCTTTAAATATCTCTGCCTAGCAACTGTAGCATTTGGCTTTGAATGTGTTATCAGTAGCATTCCTAGGCATATGTACTAGAACACTGGTCTCATTGCATGCAGCAGGACGTACTTCCAAGTTAAAAAAAAAATTAGGACCAGACTGCCAACAATGCAGCCATATTTATGTGTGAATGTCCAGCTTGTACAACTCATTGTATCCTGAAGAGTCTCCAAACGTGGTTTCATCCAGGATGGGGACAGTCTGCATCTGGGCAGGCACTGAAGCCTTTACAATACTTGCTCTGCACACCTGTATCCACTGCAGAAGTCCAGTCATTTTGACTTCAGCATGCAAAAAAGCTGTTTGTTTTTATACTTCACCCTCCGTCTAGAGCTATGTGTATAGGGATAAAGCATTCAGTACGATCCTGCAGTCTTTGTGTTTTTAAAATGTAAATACTCCAGTGATAATCCAGGAGCCTTTTGGGAAAGAAAGTATTCCCATCCTCCTCCAGATTTTAAAAGGGACATTTGCTTTGTAAATGACACTCTGGGGCATCCAAACATTTTGTTCTGGGGCTCTGCCTTCCTCATTAGTGCTGAAATGTATTTTCTGAGGGTAGAGGAAAGGTTGTGCCTGCAACACACTGTTTCCTTATTTTTGTGTATCCTGTCAACAAATGGCTTCATCTGAGTTTGCTGTTTATCTTGAACAAAGTTTGGCTTAGTTTCTTTTGCCAGTTATTTAGCCAAGAAACAAAAAGAAGCAATCCTTTGTTAAGGGGTTGTCCAGAATCTTTATTGTCCTGAAAAGTATGAAATCTGCCTGTGTCTCCTCACCATTTTGTGTCTCCACCCCCCCTTACTCATTCTCCTTTTATTATTTGGGGGGCAAAGAGTTTGGGAAGAAGGGCTGGTTGTCAGGTCAGTTCTGCACAAAGAATATGGGTCAGTTAACGCATGTGCATACATCATTTGATTTATCAACCGTTGATGACTTGCAGAGTGGATGGAATTGTCTTTACTTAAAAAACACTGTGTTTGAGAGGTTGGGATGGTTGTGACTAGCTTGGAGCTTTAAGTGGGAATCCACCATTTTAACCTTTATCTCTGCAAACGTGGGGGGCAAGCAATTTGCTCTTTAAAAAAAGAGCATGTTGGACGGATGCATCAGATATTATGCCAAAAGCCACATCCCAGCAATATGTGCCAGGTGGCCACTGCCTGGTGGCAGATGGGCATCTCACATTTGGCTCCTGTCTTGACCTGTGTGCTCAGAAATGGAGTCCAACCTGTAGCTCTCTGAAGCAGCTGTGCCAAATTGCCTTGAAAGAGTCATTAAAGTGGGGGTGTGATGTACTTAAAATAAACTCTAAATTATGTATGCTTGGACAAGTGAGGAAGTGAATTCCTTTAATCTAAGAAACTGGCCTTGAATGCCTTTGCATTTCCTAGGGATGCATCCTGACTCAATATGCAGGAAAATCAGGGGAATGCTTGTTTCCTTAGGTAATCAGATTATCTGGGTACTAGCCATGATGGCTATGTGTTACCTCCACTGGAATGCAGTGTGCCCCTGAATGCCAATTGCTGGGAATCACGAGTGGGGAGAATGCTGCTGCGCTCAGGTCTTGCTCCTAGGTTTCCCATAGGCATCTGGTTGGTCATTGTGAGAACATGGTGCTGGACTAGATGGGCTGTTGGCCTGATCCAGCAGGGCTCCTGATGCTGCTGGGTGGAGTACTGAGCATTCAGCGTCCCATGAATGAATACCTATCTCCACTACTGTCCACTGCTTCCCCTGGCCAGAAGTATTCCTCCTTCAGGGTTGGTTGTGACTAGGTGGACATTTCTTGAGCCACCCACCACTTACGAACGGAACCCTCACAACCTCATAAAGTAAGAGGTCTCTTATAAAATAAATGTGTGTTTCCTGAGCTAGGGTGTCCTTTCCTTTCTAGCTTCAGTTCCAGATGTATTGTTCTGGGTCCCTGCATCCACAGCCTTTCCAGTCCATGTACTATTGATAAAAAAAAATTGATTGGGCAGGGTTGAAAGGATAAATGGGCCTGACACCCCTGAAAAGCTAGAGAAGCTTGGAGAAGGCAGATGCTGCTGGCTCGAGAGGCTGTCTAAGGCAGAAGAGAGGAGTGGGAGATGGAAAAGGCACGGCCAGGGTGTGGAGTGTTGGAAATCCATCAACATAAACGTTGCAACAAATGACGGGCAAGGTGCTGTATGTATGGGCAGGATGAGGCCAGGGTTCAGAGGGAAATGTTGCGGCAACTTTCACAGGGAAGCTGTGAAGCGGTTTGACACATTCATGGAGGAAAAATCTGTCCATGTCTACTAGTCACAATTGCTGTCTCCAACCTCCAGATTCGGAGGCACTATGGTTATGAATATAAGTAGCTGATGAGAAACATAGGGACAGGGTTTATCTTGCGTTCATCTTACGGGCTCCTTGGGAGGCATCTGGTTGGCCTCTGTGGTATCAAGAAGCAGCACTGGATGGACCTTTAGTCTGATCCAGCCGGCTTTTCTTACTTTAAAAGCATCCAGATAGCCATACAGGATACAGTCAGAGTCCGCTGTTGCTCAGGCAAAGACCCAAGCTTGATTTGGAAAAAAATGTATAGCCTGCCAAGCCATTGTGGAAATGGTTTTCAAAGAAAGGAAGTACACATTTTCTTCACAATTATGAGATCAAGAACACCTTGCTGCTTTCTTATTTTTGTTTTTTTTAACTGAAAATTAACATTCTCAGAACATTGTGTCCATTCCACGCTGGAAAGTGGGTCCATGTGTACAGGCTAGTGTGGAACAAATTCAGTTGTTTTTGTTAGGAACCAGTCCTTACCTGTGGCCCTGAGTTTCCACATCTTGCGGCGCCTCTTGGGTTGGCAAAGCCCTTCCAGGGGATCAGGCAGTGTTCAAGGTCTCCCTGACACAGGTGATGGGCAGGGCCCTTTTTCTTGGGTCATGCGAAATGACATTCTCTTCCTTTGTGCCATGGGGCTTGAGTAACTCATGTTGATGGTCCAGGGTCTGGTCTCCCTCAGCTGTAGTTGCAAGCTGTTCCTCGGCTCTCTCTACCTTCCATGGTTCCATCCAGGCTCCTAAAAAGGACCTGCACATGTCCTCCCCATGCATGAGGCGTTGGGAGCTCAAGGAGAATCTCTCCAAAGGCACTGCGGTGCTTGCACAGTCAGCTGCACAGTTCCGGCATTCATTGACAGGGGACAACACCAGTCTATTTCGTCCAACTCTCCTTAGCTGGTAACTTCTATCAAATTCTTAGTTATATTGTACAGCAGCTCAAAAACCCAGCACCTGTAAGCCTGGCTCTGAGAAAAGACTTTTGCATGATTTGTTTTTGTTGACCTGTTTGCATGTGTGCAGTGAGCGCCAGCTGCCCTGCAACCCTGTAGAAAGCCAGTAGAGAGGTGCCTTTAGAGATCTATAGAAAGCAGTGTGGCAGTGGAGCCTGTAAGAAGCTGCTGACTACTGCCCCACGGGGTGAGCCTCAGCATCTCAGTAAAGTGTCAGGGACTACTGTCCAGTGTCCCATGTGGCAAGCTGAAATTCTGCAGTTTCTGAGTAAAATGTCAGGAGTGTCTCACCACTTGCCCCCATGTGGCAAGCAATGTCACTACAGCTTCTCAGGGACGAGCCTTCCAGGCTGACTCCACCCAGGTTGGGCATCGGCTCCTCTTGGGCAGGCATATAAGAGGGCATCTCGTCTCAGTGGTGCTGTGTTTGAGCAACAAGGTCTACCTGAGCTCTAGCATGCTTTGTACTTCCACTCTTGCTCTTGCTCTTTGGTCCTGACTCCTTACCTGACCTCTAATCCTGCCTTCTAGTTTGCCCTCTGACGCCTCATCGGTTCTGACCACTAACCTGTCTCACGGTTCCTGGCTCCTGACTCCCCTCATACCGCTGCCCATCCCTAACAGAGCCCGGCTAAGAGGAAGGTGCCATGACACCTTTTCTGCTTGAATGGCTGATCACCCATCAAGAACGTGGATGGGTAAAATCTTGCCTACTCTTGGAATTAGTGCAACAGAGAAATACACACATCTCATGCGGAGTCTGTAGCTTGCATGGCCCATTTTTAGTAGGAAAATCCTCGATAACACCTGAAGCAACACATTTCTCCTTTTTGAAAAATGCCCACTGGCAGCAGCAAATGTGATTGCAATGCATGATGTAACTTGTAGCCCTTTGGCTGCATATGTGCTTCCCACCCCTGAGCTCTAAAATGACCTGGATTTGTTTGCACAGTGAAATTTTTTATGGGATTTCTTGTTGTGATAGGTGGAGCTTCTTCAAAGGAGAGGCTGTTGCTGTCAGGCAGGCTTCCTTTTCATGTCTGGTTCAATGTGGAATTACCTGCAGTGTTTCCTCAGGCACAGACACTTTATGAAAAACATTAAACACTTGGAATTTTTTCCCCGAGCCAGGAAGTATCTTACTGCTTAGAAAGCTTCTCCTCTTTATAGCCCAGTGTATCCTTTTAAAAGAAAGTGCCCTCCTTCTCTTCAGGAACACACTGGCTTATCTTTCTATTATTGTGTGGTTTCCATTCCAGGCTTTCTGTTGCAAGTCAGAGCTTCTTTCCACATTACAATTTAGTGCATGCTTCTTCAGCCTGATTTCCTCCAGTTATTGTTGGACTCTAACTCCCATCTGCCCAAAGAAGCACGCCAGTAGTTAGAGATGATGGGAGTTGTAGTCCAACAACATCTGGAAGGCACCAGGTTGAGGAAGCCTGATTTAGCATAAGGAGAGCACTGCTGGGTGAGACTGAGCAAACTATTTTTATTTATTATTTATTTATTATTTATTTAATTTGTATCGCGCCCTTCCTCCCAGCAGGAGCCCAGGGCGGCAAACAAAGCACTAAAACACTTTAAAACATCATAAAAACAGATCTTAAAATACATTAAAACAAAACAGCATTAAAAACATTTAAAAAAACAACCTTAAAAACGGTTTAACACATTATTAAAAAAAAAACATATTAAACAATTCTGACACAGATGCAGACTGGGATAGGTCTCAACTTAAAAGGCTTGTTGAAAGAGGAAAGTCTTCAAAAGGCGCCGAAAAGATAGCAGATTTTTCTAACAATAGACGGTCGAAGGCCTCCAAGAAGCCCACCAGGAGAGTGTGACAACAACAGCTCTCCCCTGTTCACAGTTCCCAGTGTTTGCTATTCAGATATAGACTTCCTCCAATCAAGGATGTTCCATTTAATGGTAACAGCAATGGAATTTTGTTGTGGATATTCTTGAATCTGGAAAAATAACATGGAAAGGATCACAGACTAGCTCGGGGAAAGTCACAGATATGTTTTGGCTACACAATTGACGTAAACCCATCTCCTTCCCACTTGACGGGCCTCTTCCTGTGTAGTTCTCAGGCTGTTGGAGGGCTTTGGAAACAATGCTTTCAAGCACAACAGTGTATGTCAAGCATCCATGTGGAACTTGAGTAAAGGGTCATGAGTATGTTGAGAGTCTTCCTGCAAAACTCCTTGTGGGATTTTAATTCAACTGCAAGGTATTCCACACTGCCTAGCCAAGGAGGAAAATGTTCCACCAAGCACCACGTTTTCAGCTGTCAGGGCCTTTCCATTCTATTCAGCCACAACATTGGGCACAAATCAGGGATAGTGAAGGGATAGTGTAGAGTTGGCTTCTCATAGGAAGAGCAATTGGTGCAGGGCCCTCCAGCAGATCTCTCCTCTGCCAGCAGCCTTGAAGAGTTGTTGGGTCTGAACACCCCTGCCCCCAGGAGTGAACTTCCCTGTGCCAGCTGCCTGGGTTCCTGTCATGTCTCAGACCCTTCCCATCTCCTCCAGGAGCAGAGGAGGCAGCAAGCCAGGCAGGAGCTTCAGGTCTATTGATGAAGAGCCTGGCCAGCTGCACGTGAGGATATTTAGGAGGACAAGGAAGTGCATGGAAGTAATTGGCTAGATTACTGAGAGCCAGGAAGGGGTAGCGCCTCCAGCTCCTATGTAAGTTGCCAAGTCAACACTACTGAAGTAACAGTTCTCTCCCAAGCTCCAGCCTGGGGAAATGGACAGTTCCCCACATTTAGAGTCCATCAGGGGTACTCCAGGACTCCTGACCAATATGGGATTGCATCGGTAGACTATTGCTTTTCCTGCATATTAAGAGATTGCCAGATATATTTCTCTGACCCCTTCCTGGCTGCATGGTAGAAGTTTACACCTCTGAAAACCAACAGGGGAGGGCTGTTGCCATCTTTCCTTGCTGCCGAACTTCCTTGGGGCATCTGGCTGGCTGCCCTTGGAATTCCAAATCCTGGGGACTAGATGGGCTTCTGTTTTGATCCAGCAACCAGGCTCTTAAAAAGAATTAGGTGGCTAAATGGGATCTCTCTCCAGAGGAGGTCTGCCTTTCAGTATTGGGTAATGGGGCGAGCCATATGGAAAAGCCAGAACAGAGGCTGGACCCTAGGCCTATCTAGCTCTGTGCTTTCTACACTGACTGGCAGTGGCTCTCCAGGGTTTCCGGCAGGCTTTTTTCTCAGCCCCACCTGCAGATGCCGGGGGTTAAGCCTGTGGACTTACGCATGCCAAGCATGTGCTCTGCCTCTGAGCGACAGCCCTTTCTCCAAACTGGAGATGCCAGGGATTGAACTTGTATACAGTGCAGAGTATGTGCTCTACTGCACAGCCTCTCCCCCATCCCATCCCCTTCCTGCTCTGCTTGTGAGCACCCAGAGGAATCTAACTGTCTGGATTGTGGCCCGATTTAGCCAGTCCCTTCTTGTGCTCTTAAGGAAAGGAGAACAGGTGAGCCTTGCAGATGTGAGCACAGGACAGCATAGATCTGGCAACGCACATCCACTGGCTAACTGCATCAGCCATCACCTTTTCTTTAATGAGTCCTATTCCACAGCCTAGCTAAGAGTTGAGCTTTCACTTCTCATTAGATTTAATTTCGATAGATTCTTGTTCTTTGAGTCAAGACCCACACAGAGAATGCAACAGCCTTAACTCTTCTCTGCATTTTTAAATGTTATGCGTCCCATGGGTTCAGGATGGTTTGGTTCTTCTCATGACAAATTCCACTGTGTTTTGACAGGCATAATGTTGTATATCATCTTCTTAGTTTCTAGCTCTGTGCTGGAGACTTGATGAGGCCCTGTATCTTCAGGTGCCGCCTGTGTCATTTATCCCTCCAAGTTTGTATCACTTTACAGAGCAGGGGTGGAGAACCTTTGGCTCTCCAGATGTTGCTGAATGACAGCTCCCATAATCCCCGGGCATAGGTCATGCTTGCTGGGGCTGATATAGTTCAGTAACATCTGGAGGGCAAAAGGTTCTCCACTTTTGTTATACAGCAAAATCCAGGGCCCTACACTGAGGAGATTACGAACCAGGGATGGGAGTCTTTTTCAAACAGTCCCTTCTGGACAACCTCCTGAGGGCCACGTGCCAGTGGAGACAGGGCCAGGAGCAAAAGTGGGCAGAGCAGCAAAGGTAAAGTCTACCTTTGTAAAAGCAGGCTGCATTCAACACACACCACATCTATCCTCCATCTAAACTGACTTCTTTCCCCGACCTCAATGTTTTGCATTTTGATATTTTGAATGCTTGTTGTAAGCCGCTTTGGGCACCACTCACTGTGGAAAGGCGGCATATAAATAAACTCAATCAATCAATCTAGACAAGGAAGAGGCATTATCAAAGTTCAAGGGCATTTTCCAGCCAGGGGGAAAAAAGTGGTATGTGAGGTAGGTCTAGTGAGGGCTATGGCCTGGGAAGAGAGGATGTAGCCTGTGAAAAGTTCTAAGAGCCAGAATGTGGCCTGTGGCCTGATATCCTCCACCTAAATTTCAACAGCAAGAGGAGGAATAGGAGAGCAAGACTACCAAGGAATGAGTGTGAGCAAATACGGTTTCACTCTCCTGAACATCATTTCATTCAAGCTAATGCTTTAGTTTCGAAATGATGTGGTGTGGGGGCAAAGCTGTGGACGGCAGGAACTCATTTTGTGATAAGTGGAAAGGCATCAGATTCCCTTTGTTTTTCATTACTGTCTCTGAAAGAGCAGAGCTGGTGGGCTGTTTGCCATATTAGGACCTCTTATTTTCACCCACAGTTTCTCCACCTGTTGAAATACATGACTCATTTACAACAAGATCACCGCCTGAAAGGACATTTGTTTTTCAGATGGCAGAGAGAGCCTTTGTCTGATATTGCCTGAATTGGTGCCTCCTGCTTCACCTTATTTTTATTAATTCTGAGAATGGCTTTCTTCTTTGACATTTTTGCAGGCCCCTTCTTCAAGCCCCCAAAGCAAAGGGCGAAGGACCAAAACGCCAACTCCAGAAAGCATTTTTTCTTGCTTATGATTAAGGCCCACAGCTTTCTCCAGCTTCCTCCAATAGATTGGAGGAGTTTTTGTTTATTTTGCAAGTTTAGTAGTGTGTTTTTCAACAGAAGTCCTGTTGCATAATCATTTTTTCTTAAACTGCAAGAACAGATAGAATTTTAACCCTAAAATATTATACCCACATGTGGCAAGGGTAGATTAAAATGAGGATGTTGCTCATATTTCCTGTGTAAAATGGCAGAAAGCTGAGCTTTGTGTGTTTCTTTTCCAGAGTCCTCTCTTCCAGCAGCGTGCCTTTGCTTCTGGAAAAAGGAGGCTACATTTTAATAATAGCTAGGACTCTCCTTCCTATCCTCAAGGCTCCAAATGTGTTTTTTCAGATTACCTTGGAACAATCCACTTTGGAGTGATCACAGACAGGCTGATTGCAAAGGAAATCCCACTGACCAGTTCCGGCAGTGTCTATTTGCACAGGCGTGTCAACGCATCTCTTGTGAGTAGTGCATTTTCACGTGTGTACCTGTATCAGGGATGACAGGCTTTTTTCAGCCTCAGGGCCACATTTCCTTGTGGGCAGCCTTCCGAGGGCCACACACCAAGAGTGCTGGGCAAAAGACAAAAGTGGGTGGAGCAATGGATGTGGCTCTTATCATTGTACAGGAGGTTAGAGGTTTCTGCAGCCTGCAGGCACCCCTCCACCCTGCATCCAGGAAAACATTGTCACAGTTCAAAGACATATTCTAGCCAGGCAAAAGCACTCATTGAGGGTGGAGTGCAGGACCAGTAAGGAGACGGGTATGGGGAGAGTCCCAGGGGTCAAATAAAGAGGCCTGGAGGGCCACATTTCCCCCCTCTCCTGGGCCTGAGGTTCCCCACTCCTGACCTGTACTAAGCCAATGAGGGCCAATCTGTCAGTACAATCGACACATACGTGTTTGGGTGTGAAGAACTGGCACCTGGCACATGTGTTTAATCTGAAAGAGGCTTTAGCCCCAGCACCCCTTTGCCTTCAAAATTAGCTGCTACATTGTAAAGCAGTGGTGTAGCAGTCAGGCCCAGATGCAGTTATCTGCCACTGCATTGGCAGGCAGACGCTCCAGGGCTCAGAACAATGAGCAGTCGGACAACCAAGTGCATGCCAGAGGGGAGGGGAGAGAGGCAGAGTCTAATAAAGGAAATTAGCCTGCTTATATAATAACAGCCAAGGTCAGCATTGTTTTGTTTGCAGAGTTGCTGAAACAGTTTTCTTCTTTTATGCCAAATAATTTAACGAATGGTCTGGAAGATGATGTATATTTGTTTGTTTGTTTCCTTGCCTTTGATTTCAGGTAAGCAAAATTCCATGTTGCTGAAATGTATCTGTGCCATGAGCAAACTCCTTGAGTACAATTTGCTCCCTAGTCATTTGCCCTCTTGCTTTTATCTCCAGGTTCGCTCAAGCTGGGGTGGGTAGAACAGATGATTCGTGCCAACATAAGCTTTATAAAACAGAGAGAAGCCTACTGGCCCTGAGAATGTGGGGCCAGGTAAAATAGAAGCTCAACCTCTTGGAAAATAATCCATTTTTCAGTAAATTGTCATCAAAGGATCACATGCTGGCTAAGGAAACAAAACTGTACCATATCTTCAGGATCACATAAGCAACATTACTGATTGCAGGAAAAAACAAAATCCTAAACCACGCCAAGAGAAAATGGTTCCATCTTTTATATATAAAAGCCCATCCCAAGTGTAGTGTGGAAGGGCAGTTACTACCCTTTTTCAAAACCAGTATTGCGCATAGGCAGCTGAACATAAAAATGCATGGTTCCATTTAGGGTTTTTTTTAAAAAAAAATTATTAAAACATTTCTATACAATTATAAAATCAGTACCATAAAAGACATGAATAGTGATAAAAGCAGCCGATAAAACCTTAAATATCAGGCTGACATTTGCTGAAACAAATCTGTTGAAATGCCTTGGTGGGTAAAAGTGTTTTAGATTGCAATGTTGGCACCAGATTCACCCTCCTTTCTAACTTAGGAAGAATCTCTTGAGCAAAACTGGAGCAAAAAATTATCCCTGTTAGTTGTGGCAACCATTCTGCCTCCCCTTTCCACTCTGTAACTGTGCTGCACGCAGCAACAGCTTTGTTTCAGTAGCTTTTTTCCCCAATCATGTTAGGAGAAAATGTCCAGTTCCTTGAGTAATATCAGGGTTGGGGAGCTTCCAGCGAGGGCCCCAAATGCAGCCCCTCCAGACCTCCCTGTCTGGCCCTGGGACCACCCCTCCGATCCAGCCACACCCCTCAGCGATGCTCCTTTGGGCCCTCCTTGAGTGGTTTTGCCTGGCTAGAATGTATTTTTGAACTCTGATACTACTTCTCGCTTGCCTGGATGGAGAGAGGGATGTGCAAGTAAACTATCATTTGTTGCTCCTACCCACTTTCGTTCCTGGCACCACCCACCAATGGCATGTGGCCCTCAGAAAATTGCCTAGAAAGGGATGTGGCCTTCAGGCTGGAAAAGGTTCCTCACTCCTGAATCACAACCTTCGTCTGTAGGGAGAGAACGTCCTCCCAGGGCTGCTTCCCTTGCGGTGTCGTGGCTCAGCTCGTTCTGCGTGCGTTGCTGGGGCTTTCTCAGTGTCTCGGCAAGCAAAGTTCTGATGGTTAAGCAGCCAAGAACGTGAGAACTTATGTCCTCCCTAACCAAAGTGTGCAATGAGTCTCTGTCTGCCACTCTTGATGGCAAATCAAGTTGCTTGTGTATTTGATAACAAAAGCTGGAACAAACACTCTTCTCTTTCTCTCCAGCTCTACCCACATGAAGCCATGAACTACACAGCTGAAAATGTTTGGAAGTGGGCCCTGGAGAATCGTGAGACATTTATCCGCTGGCTGAGACCCCATGGGGGGAAAAGTCTTTTGCTGAACAACGAGCTGAAGAAGGGACCAGCACTGTTCCTGTTCCTCCCTTTTGACCCCTTAGCAGACAGTCATCCCCTTGTAGATGAGGTGAGCATAAGAACATAAGAAAATCCCTGCAGGATCTAGCCCAGCTTCCTGCTCTCACAGTGGCCAAGCAGATGCCCTCATGGGAAGCCCACAAGCAGGACCTGAGCGCAACTGCACTCTCCCCTCCTGTGGCTGCCAGCAACAGACTTCCAGAGGCATAGTGCCTCCAGCAGTAGAGGGAGAACACAGCTGTCATAGCTTGTGGCCATTGATAGTCTTATCCTCCATGAATTTGCCTAATCCACCTTTAAAGCCATCCATGTTGGTAGCCACCACAACATCTTGTTGGAGCGCATTCCATCGTTCAACCATGTGCTGTATGAAGAAGTACTTTCTTTTGCCTGCCCTGAATCTTATAAGAGCAGTGCTTTGAAGAGGTGAGATGCTGCTTGGAAACCACACACCCCGCTTATGATGGATATAATAGAGTGGAAAGTAGGTCTGTATCTAAATGGGAGAGCTTTGCCTGCCGAAGGGCACAGGTTTAATCCTTGGCATCTCCAGTTTAAAAGAACCAGCAGCAAGCGATGGGAATGACATTTACCCATTTAAGGTGCTGAAGAGCTATATCAGAGGAGACAAGACTGTGCTAGAAAGACAAATTGCCTGACTCAGTGTAAGACAGCTTTGAATGTTCATATGCAATGAAAGAGACATGGGGGAATAGTTCGCTCATACACATAACACACACAGGCTTTTGTGGCACAAAACGGGGCTCGACGCGAGCTTCAGGTTCCCAACTCCAGTGTGAATAGAAGAAGCTCTGAACCAGGCCTTGCCCTGATATCTTGCTTTATGAATGTAGCTGGAGGATATGTTGTGTCTTCTTCAGTGGGGCCAGTGTGCAGAAGATGGTCCCGGCCCTTATTTCAGGATATCCTTATGAAGCAAACGTGGGAGCGTCTGGGGAAAGTGTTAGCTGGGGCAGAGAGACTTATCTCAATTAGCAGGAGAGAGCCAAAACAAATGCATTTAAGGTGCCCCTTCTTGTGTTGCGGGGATGAGGCCCAGCGTCAGAAAAAAATTCCCAGGCTGGTCGGTGAACTTCAGTTCAAACACAAGTGTCTTTGTTTTACTGTGATCAAAGATAAGCAACTGCTTTTTGCCCTCAGATTATATTGGTTGTCCCCAAAACAAATTCCTTTACATCACACTCCTGCAGACACAAGAAGAGCAGCGACCACGTTGTTTTGGAGAAGGGGCTTTAAAGGGGAGGGGGGAAGCTGAATTGATTTTGCAAAGTTTTGGTGGTAGGTCAGCCTCAGAATTGGAACAAGGACTCCCGCGTTTTTCTTGTTCCCATTTCATCCTCTGCTCGCTCAGTTCTGCTGCCCTTAGCACTGCTGACACTGACATTGGTTTAATTGGCTTTCTGAAATAAGGGAGAGAGGAGCGAAGCTGTCAGGGCTGGTTAGAAATGACGGCTTGCCTCTTTCCTGGAGGTCCTGCTTCAGCACCTGCTTAGGTGGTGCTGATCATCCCCAAGGAGAGGAGCTACAAATGGATGGTGGCCGTGGCATTTTTTTCCCCTTTTTCAACTGAGGCACCTTTTGCTGAATGAGGCAGCTTAAGTTCAGCAGCTGACCTTGGGGGGCAGTGTCTACCTTTCAGCCTTACCTTCCTCACAGGGCTGCTGTGAGGATAATGTGGGGAAGGAAGAACCATGTACACTGCCTTGAGCTCCTTGAAGGAAAGGTGGGATGTAAATAGAATCGTTACTGTCCAGCCTGCCCTCATGGACCACCAGAAGTCATTTGTGGTGCATCAGCAGTCTGAAGCGAACAAACAAAAGAGCAGGCTCTCTTCCTGGGTTCCTTAGAGGCAGCCGTAGCTCTCTTCAAGTGAGAAGCTATGGACAAGTCTGGTGGAAAATGTGCGTCTTTTCTTGTCTGCCTCAGATGCACAACAGGCTTACAAAATTTCACAGGACTCTTAGGGGACCAAATCCATTACGATGCCGTTTCACTCCATATGCCAAGGATGGGGAACCTGTGGCTCTATAGACAGTATCGGACTACAGTTCCCATCATCCCTGACCATAGGCCATGCTTGCTGGACCTGATGGGAGTCCAGCACTGTCTAGAGGGCCACAGATTCCTCATCTGTGCCGCATGCTTCCCTGTGTTTACAGGTGTGGGAGTAACTTGTGTATCTTAAAAAAAAACTTTTAAGAATAAAGCCTGCCCTAACCTAATAATGTTCTTAAGAAGATCAAGTGCTTCTCCTGGCCAAAGATGAATCCAGCTGGGTTGCAGGGCTGGATTCACTTTCAGGGGGGGCATCTTATGTAACTTGTTTACTACAATGAGCGATGGGTTGTTTAATTCTTTTTTCTTCTGGGTTGGGGAGAGCTTTGCCTCCCAGGCAGCCGCTCGGCAAGAAACTGTCCGTTCCAGCATCTTTGCCAGCACAGCTCAAAAGGTCTTGCACATCCCTCTGTGTAGGCTGGCTTGGGATGATTCCTCCCTCAGACCTTGTTTCACAGCATAGATTTTATCAGGGGTAAACAAAATGTTATAAGGAGACTTGGAACTGCCATCCCTCCACATCTTTTTTACTTCATTCTAAAAACGATCAACATAGGATGCAACGACGTTGTGAGTGTGCGTCACCCTGCCCTTTCCTCGCATCGTAGTGCAGTGTCTTGCGTCACGTGTTAGATGAAGAGTGAGCAAAGAGATTCATATCACATAATTGTTGATTGTGGCCTCTGTTTCTCAAACAGCAGTTCTTCCAGGTAACACCATCCAGGGTGGTTGGATGTTCAGATACACAGGTCAGACATCACATAGGGTATGCCTGAAGTACTTCATTGAGGCTTAACCTACATTTTTTGCAAACGTTTAAAAATGAACGTGGTAGAACAACTTTGAAATGGACAAACTCAAGAGAACCAACAGGAATTGCTACACGCTGTGAACTGAAAGTAGGACAGAGATATTTTTCTGGTCTCTGTGTGAGCATTCTTCAGCGCAATCATGGGATTTGAGTATTCCCCTCTTGCTAAGAAAAACAGTTTTAAAGGGCCAGGTGGCTATTATTTCAGTAGCCTGGGATCGTGCTGAAATCCTAAAAATAACTCAGATCTGTGGCCCCTTACATGCTAACGCATTGTTGTGGCATAAGCTTTCTAAGACGAGGGCTTCCTTTTTCAGTCCTACCTCCTGACTGCCTTTGGAGGGGGCAGGGCTGGAACTTTGCTTGTAATGTACACATTGGTTCACTTGCCTGAGTCAACTGATGCTATTTACTCGGCAAGCATCTTCCTGAAGCACACCCTGCATCCTTCTTGAGCTATTAAGTGAGCTGTTAATCCTGTGTTGTCACAGAGGTTGCTCTAGATCAGCCTTTCCCAACTAGTAGGCCACCAGATGTTGCTGGACCACAACTCCCATCAGCCTCAGCCAGCATTGCCAATGGTCAGGAAAGATGGGAATTGTGGTCCAACAACATCTGGTGGCCCATTAGTTGGGAAAGGCTGCACTAGATCAATGGTTTTCAAACTATGTTCCAAGGAATCCTGAGATTCCTTGGAAGCTTCTCAAAGATTTGTAAATGACACTAGATTCACTGAAGAATGGCTGGTCTACCGCTATCGTCAAGGTGTGGCTGTGGAGAAAATAATGGGTTGCTTTCTTACTTAATTATTGGAATATTTATAGACTACGCTTTCATGAAAGCACAGCAAGGTGGTATGCAGAATACAAAATTATAATAAGGTCAGTAAAAACATCAATTAACTACATTATTCGGTAAAAGGAAGTTCACATTGCAAAGGCCTGTCTGAATAACACAGATTTTAGGAGACATTGAAGAGAAGGAAAGGATTGCTGCTAAACTGCTATTGGTAGGGAGTTCCGC